>NC_047062.1:12743314-12988791 GCF_902459465.1 Asterias rubens | reverse complement strand
TTATCCTTATCATTATCATTATCAGTATCATTATCCTTATCATTATCATTATCCTTATCTTATCATTATCATTATCATTATCATTATCATTATCATTATCATTATCATTATCATTATCATTATCATTATCATTATCATTATCATTATCATTATCATTATCATTATCATTATCATTATCATTATCATTATCATTATCATTATCATTATCATTATCATTATCATTATTATTATTATTATTATTATTATTATTATTATTATTATTATTATTATTATTATTATTATGCACCCCCTGTTGTGCACAACACCCCTATATAAAATTTACCTCTAAATCTTGAAAAGAACAAAGCCTAACATTGTGGTCCAGACAAGTATTACGAACTTAATTATTTACAAAGTATTTTAGCGTATCCGTTTTTTAATTTTTGTGATGTTTATTTCCTGTGAGAAAAACAATCCGTAACATCCGCTTTGATGAACCTATTGCATGTATTGATACATCCATATACAAGTAGTTTGTGATACAATGTATGCAGTTTGTGATACACCGAAAGATCCAGCAAGTGTTACGTCTGCTGATTGGTTATAAAAGTTCAGTGACCAAGAATATTTGCATAGCTCCGCCCAGTTGGCAATCGCTGGTCATCAACAAGTGCGCCCAGTCAACGTAACAGCTGGGTTTTACGTGACCGAGTGACTGACCAACCATCCTCCAGGTACGAGTTATGACGTGTCCTAATTAGCATATCTCATTCATAGAAAACTTGGCAGGTCTGCTGTGCAACGGTGCATGATGGTTTTCATCTAGGTACGAAGCACACGTGCGTACTTTTCAATTCGCCGGCAAATACTCCCCCTGGCTTGTGTGCAAGTGGATGTCATCAGAATTGTGACTTGGGGTTTTTGAGCTGACAAACCTCCACGGATTGTGCTGCTGGTCATCGTCCTTTCGGAAAGGTAACATATCCTTATCTTCTTTTAAACCAACCATAGAACAAACACGAGGACAAGATTGACATGAAATTGTTACTGATAATTTTTGTTCTTGTAAGTTGATTTCAGCCGGTGTCCATTTCTTTATCTGGTTTGTTTATTCCCTTGCTCTGTTCATATACTCTACCGCAGTGCTAGTGCTTATGTTTTACATTGTCGGTCCCTGATCGTGTTGTAGACCGTAGCTCCCCGATATCTCAACGAACTAGAATAAGGTTTACACTGCGAGTTCAATTAATTAGTACGGTCGAATGAGATATTCTTGGCCTGGTGCTTCTTGCTCTGTCCTCATTTCATCTAATTTCTATGATCTATCTATGCCAACGAAATATTCACCGATGGTGGTTGCCAGTCGGGGGTGTGTTTCCGACGTGCATGCATACACACGCCTTGGAAATGGTGTAGAGTGTAACTTAAATTTGGATTAGAGTGAAACTTTACGCTGTCTTTTGTGCACTGCTCTTTGTGACTTATAATTTTTAAATTGGGCCTTTATTAGACCCTTGCTTATTTTTTATTTTACAATTCATGGCCAATTTTATGAGGCCTCATCATGCACCATGCAGACGAGACAGCCCCTTCTTCTGTAAACTACTTCCTAGATTAGAAACTATATTTTAACAAGGCTCACCTGACACTCACAGGGTACTAATTATTTAATTTGAGCTAAAAAAGGACCAGCTATGGAATTTGTTTTGTCTACCTCACTTTGATCCTCTCCCTTTTTTTTTAAAAGCAAAAGTGGGCGTGTACCCCCACGCCCGCCCCCTCTAGATTCACCTCTCTGGCTCCCCCAGCCTCCATGCACAGTTAAACTGTTGGACTAAAATTGTCTGCATTTTATAGGGTAGTCTTTCAACAAGTTTGTTTAATTAGAAGTATTGATAAGTTTTTGTTGTATTCTATTCTAAATCAACTGTAAAAATTTCTTGCGCTTTTTTGGGGAGAAAATTTGTTTTCAAAGTAATGATTTTGTTATAGAGAAAATAGAATTAGCTGTTGCAAACAACTTGCCAACCAAATTAGGACCGAGGTTATTAATGCAAACATTTTGTAATAAATTAAAACTTGATGTAGTTTGGACCTGGTTATTATAGCTACACTTCAATCTGTTCCTTGTTCTATGCTCAGCCAGTCACACTGTTGGTATAAAAGCAACAACAATAGCACACAAATTTGAACGAGTGTGAAACGTGCAAAGATTAAAAACTTGGAGCTAGTTTCTCTGGTGGAAATGTTTAGCCACCCACTGACATGTTCACATGTAGGCTGTTACACAGATGAAACATCTTGTTTTGATTTATAGCCTTCCCTTGGCTAAGCGAGTCTCAAGCGAGCTCAAATGACGGGTTTAAATTCAATGCTCAGGAATGCACAGGGGAATTCAGAATTATTCGTTCCCGAAACTGCTCCTAGTCCTAGTGCCATTGTGGGCGATTATCTGTGGTCCTCAATCTCTAGAGCATAGAGCAATGAACAGTCTTGCTCCGGGCTGTGAGCATTGAGCAAGGAGGAAGAAAACGGTACAAAGTTCGGTATGACCTAAAAATGTAGTACAGTAGAGTAGGAGCACTTTAAAGCTACTGTACTAAAAAACGATCATGTTGAAATGAACTAGCTGTAAGTGTAACCAAACAAGAAACTATGACCAGGGAGGTGCTTTAGGAACCTCCTGCACAATTGACTAGCCATTTGACAGGATCTATTTGTTGAAACTAACTGCATACAATGTTGTATTAACATAAGATATCATTTTGTCCCTCGCCACAACAGATAGTGCAAGTCAATGTTGGGCATAAGCCTTTAGTGCTTCTTCTACTTAAACTCCCCCCCCCCCCAATTGGAAAATGATACAAATGTAAACTATTGACATTTGTAATATCACAATGCTTTATGTGCATTATTGCCACAATTTTCACAGAAGATTTAAGTTCAGCCACGGAAGTTAAACTGGGGAGGATATGGCCTTCACATGCATGCCTCAATGCACATTCACATACATGCCTCAATGCACATATAAAAACATAGGCAATGTCAGCCATGTGCTATGGTCTGAGTGCATGGTGTACCATGATTCCATGGACATTGATTATTCAATGGGTAGCTAGGAGTAATAAACACTAGTTTGAATGTGATGGAACAAACACAATAGATTGTTGTACTCATTCTTCTCTTCTTGGTTGGTTTTAAAAAGACATCCTGTGTCAAATCTGTTGCTCTATGGTCAAATAAACTGAATAAACAAAGCACTGTAAACTTACCAGACAAAACTTAGGGGTGACCCCTTTTTACCATCAGTATTGTCTATACACAGCACTGTAAATTATGTAAGCGTGGGCTTGGATTTCAATAAATTTGTTGTAGACCACAGGGCTTGTTTTCTCACTTTTAAATAAGATTGACTTTAGGCCTATATGCAAATGTTTTACTTTCTTACATAAAGTACTGGGGAAAGGGTCAGAGATTGAGACTTTTTACTTTTTACTAAAATATGTTGATATTTTTATCATAGAATTACTCAACAGAAAAATGCAAAAAAATAAGGAGAAATTACTGAGATTTATGTTTTTCTGGGTTTTTTTTCTGCACACTGATAATTTGATTAAAATATTAATTATTGTGGTCTTTGGACCACCTAATTTGAGACAGGACTGGGTTTTAAAAATGTTGTCACAAATGAACTTATTCTGACCAATTCACTATTGATCAGTAAATATTTTAAAGACAAAGTACAACGCAATTTTTTTTTTCAATTGAAACTTTTTAAAAGATATTACAAATTTAGATAATGTTTACACATTGCATCTTTTGAAATGAAGTAGGCCTATAAGTCTAACTTATCGGCACCTCAGAGTGAGCAATTGCGGTCCCTTCTTCATAGCTCATTTCTTAAATCATATCAAATGATCATTTAATGTTAAACTGCTGATATCATTATACCCACAACACAAGTCAGTTTTGATTCCTTGCGGTTTGACCTGAATGAAACAACTCCCCTCTAGGCTCAACGTGTTAATTCCTCCAATCAGGCAGCCATATGCGAGATCCATTTTACCCAATTTTGCCCAAACCAGTTTCACTCCTGATAGCTAGGTGTCTCCTACACTGGGCCTCTGGTTACAACTTTGGGGTGCCAATTAGAGAGGTAGATTCCCCAGATACACCAGATACTCCATATTATGACTCACACTGTGTCTGCGGTTCTATTGATAAACCCCCCTTTATAGACTGGAACCCTGCAGGGCCTCTATGCAGGGGCTAAGAATTAATCATCTTGTCAAAAAAAGTCTTTTTTTGTCATGGATAAACCAGGTTCCCCCTCTCTCATCTGTCTAGGGGTGATTTTGTTTTTCAATTTCAATCTGTAAGTCGTCTAAGTCTGATTTACCTCATTGAATAAAAAAGGGCCATTTTATAAGTCATACACAATTGACTCCTTGTAACCTAAGATCATCGTTGGTTTTTGTCAAAATTATTAAGAAAAATACAATAAAAGCCACCTGTGGAATTTTGTTGCGAAAATTGTGCGTACAAAACTTGTTCTACTGTGGCAACAAGGCAATGACTAGGGGGCACGGAGGCAATCGCCTTCTTTGCCTCTGTAAAGTATCTATCACTCCGGCCAATGGCCTGATATCTTGTGCTGGAGAATGGATACAAAGTTTGTGTATTCATAGAGAAAGATGTACTTATTGTATCTTAGTTCTCTCAGATAAAAAAAAAGAGTGGGGAGGGGGAAGAATTTCTTCAGTTGCTATTTTCTTGAACAGGCGTACAATAACAATTTGGACACAGGGCACCTTCATCATTTAAAAGGCAGTGGACACTATTTGTAATTACTCAAAATAATGATCAGCATAAAACCTCACTTGGTAATGAGTAAGGGGGAGAGGTTGATAGTATAAAACATTGTGAGAAACGGCTCCCTCTGAAGTGACGTAGTATTTGAGAAAGAAGTAATTTTCCACGAAATTGATTTTGAGACCTCAAGTTTAGAATTTGAGGTCTCGAAATCAAGCATCTGAAAGCACACACCTTCGTGTGACAAGGGTGTTTTTTTCTTTCATAGTTATCTTGCAACTCCAACGACCAATCAAGCTCAAATTTTCACAGGTTTGTTATTTTATGCATATGTTGAGATACAGCAAGTGAGAAGACTGGTCTTTAACAATTACCAATAGTGTCCACTGGCTTTAATGAGAGGTTCTTCTATATGTCTAGCGGAATACAACTAAACCAGGATTGTCAATTATTCAGTATGGTGGACTTGAATGAAAGAACTAATCTGAAAGCAGTAAAACGGTCCATCGGTGCGTTCATTTGTAACAATCGCCAATATTGTGATGGCCAGGGAGGATCGGCTATAAATCGATAGACAAAGTTGAATACTGAATTCCTGTACATTTCACTTGCTATAAAGACCTCCTTGTTTCCTTTGTACACAGATCCTGCAGCCAACCATGTTCTCAACAATAGCCACTCTGCTTGTTACAGCAACACTGTTGTCTGCTTGGACGACGGCTTTACCGGTAATTGATTTCTTATTTTTTCATCCTCTTAAGACTCTCTCTCCTAACTTTCTTTTCTTGGATTGAGAGATAAAGGCTTATTTACTGTTCAAGCTTTTGTGTATTTAAAACTCTGCTTCAAATGTCTACATCAAGTTGGACTGTTTCAGCAATCTCACATGCAATAAATGTTAATTAATGACTTTGTTCTATTATAATTTGTGTTTTTAACCATCATGTACCAACGTGTGTGAGTGGACGCAGCAATTAGGTAAACTTGTCTGTAGAAACTCAAACCAAACAGTGCCCTACCTTCCAAAAGGCTATTGTACTTGCCAGGTCTTATGATAGAATCCAACTAGGCAAACCTCGGAAGGGATTCGAATGCACAACCTTTGCAATTCTGGAGCAGATGTTTTACCACTTCTAACAATAGGCCAAACACTCGGCTTCTTTATATGTACTTGGATAGAAATTATCAAAAAATCTGCGTTTACAAATCCCCCCAAAATTAACCTAATCCACAGAGTTATACACTTTGTCTTTCTTCCCCACTACTTTTAATTTATATAATATCAGTGTACTTTCTCTGCAGTCATATTCCCTGTGTTTATTCATAACAATGTCTATTATTCTAACATTCAATTTAAAAGGGGTCCAGACTATTTTCATAACATTAATGACATACTTGATATAGAGAGGGATAACATTTAAAGTTGCCAATGCCATCTACCTTATGCAGAGTGTCATTGACCCTTGTGGTAGCTTTCTTAATTTGTTGACCTAACAAAGTTGAACAAGGCCTTTAGGCTGAAGTGAGCTTGTTCTGTTTACAATTATCAAACCAGCAGGAACACAGAAGTCCGATGTTTTGGCAGTTTTCTGCTCAAAAGCAATGTACGATGTTGGTGTAATAAAATGATTTGAAGTGATTGAGTTTGGTTTGTAATAGCTACATTAAGGAGCAAGTCTGTTTGCCATTTAGAACACTTGCGTGGTCTGTGCTTCACTCAAATTCTAGTCCATTGATTACAACAACAAGGCGATGATGTTGTGTGAACAGAAAAAATATTGGCAGGAAAAATGTAACTTTATAATATATTTTCTGAGTGATTTTTATAATTTACTGACAAAAACCTAGCATTTATTGTTTAACCACTATTCTATGAGTTTGGTTAAAATAAACATATTGTGTGATTAAAAAAGTTTATAAAAACTTTCACTGTCACAAACCAAACCGCTGTCTTGAAAAAGTGACGTAACTTTTCGAGTTGACCAGAGAAACAGTGGAGCACTCATGATAAACATGATACACACATTTCCTCACAAAACATAAAATATTGTCCAATAAGGGTGATTTTTCAGAAATACATTTATACTGTGTGTGAGATTATTATCAAAATGCACGACACCAATTTTTAGTAAATCGTGAGGCTAACCGGGATTAACTCTTACTTTGGAAACTACTTTGTTAACTTCTGTACACGTTCGTGATATTTCAATTGACACCGAAGATTTGCTTAATTTATACCTTAAACATGTGTGAGAAGAATGCACATTGTACTTCGATCAAAAGACCTTTAAAAAACAAAATATTTTCATACAAGATTTTTCACAAGTTGTACACACTGGATTTGTGTGGTGAAAGGTACTAGGTCAGGTATCAATTTATACACTATGGGTTCAGGTGGCGGGCAGTGGCAGTAAATAGCTATAATAAAGTGGGGTGAAATTTGAAGTAGGCCTACTTGTGTTAAGGAAAGGGTCAATTATTTTGACTTGCTTACACATCATCTTCAATTCAAGCTTGAAATTTGTCACTGATCCCCCTTCACCAGTGCTTCCATTCACCCTCTGATTTTCTTGAAAGATACAAAACTACATTTAAAAATAAAGAATTAGTTCTTTAGAGCTGCAGTCTGTAAAACCAGTTTTATTTGGGGACTTCAACAATCCCAGTCTGGAAACACTACAGTCTGAGGCCCCTATACAACTTGTTGTTGCGTGGGCTGCATTCATATACAAGAAGATCAAGGTGACTTGTTAACCATGCTCAATCTCTCCCCATTGTTGCATGTCCTTCATCCCTGCTTCAAGCAAAGATTGAATGTACACTATTACAATGCAGTAGGTGCTGATCAAAGTCAATAGTAAATAGTTCCATGTAGTCAGAAAGAAGTTTATGGGTGTTACATGCCATAAAACTACATGCATTATTCCTGTTGTTGGGTTTTTAACAATACAAAACATTGGGATGGATGATGGAGTGCGTATCAATAAAATGAGAAGCACTTGTATAGTGTTGTGACAGAGCTTCTAATGGGTGCTTCGATGCCATAAAACTAATTGGCCTATTCTAAAGGACCGAGTTTTGCAAACCACAGTGGACTGCATTTTGAAATTAATGGATTGCTCCTACAGGGGCAAGTTAAACCAGGGGTAGAAATAGGAACTTTTCACCGCTGGCTGCCTGCGTTATACCATGGAGCAACTTAATATAGGCATACATACTGCCTAGAAACTGTGCCTCATATTCCAAATGTTTCTAAGTTCCTGTTAAAACGTTCTACCACTGAAAAGCATCGAAACATCCAGATTGAAGTTCAATTTAAAAAGTAGGAATTTTAAAAGCAGAATCTGTGTTAATCAGAATCGGAAACTGGTTACCCCTATATAAGGCATGCCCATATATCACAGTCACTGCAGTGCATGCCACAAGAGTTTTCAGTCACCCGTTATAATCTACTCAGCAGGCATACACACTGGATGAATAGTATCAATGCAAAGTACTGCCCTGTATTTAGAGACCCTATTCTTTGGTCCTAGTATTAAAAGTATGTCTGGGGATTATGCCTTAGCTTAAAACTAGCTTGCCATTCAATTCACTGGTTGGCAGAGGCTGCAAACAAGTATTTTTAACATAATGCAGTGAATGATTTCCCTTGTTGTATAGCAGAGCAAAATGCTATGCAAAATGTCTCTGTTGCTAGTCAAAAGTCACAATTTGCTACTCAATATTACCATTCAGGGCGCACAATTTTTTTTTTTTCCCAAAATGTTTTGCTATGCAAAAATGCTGGATGAAATCATTCCCTGGATTGCAGATTTATTTTCTATTTAAGTACATAACAGTTAAATTATTATATATTCATAAATACCTAAGACCTTTATCCATTCTGATTGGTCGAGAGGGCATCACGTGGGGGTGTTTGAAAGGATGACATAACACCAGTAAAAAGTGTTGAAACATGGGCGTGACACGCGAGCTTGCACCTGTGCTTATAAGACAATTTCTTCATTCCTATTGGTTGAGAGCAACGGCTGGAACAGTTGTGCAACATCACGCGATACGCGCGACGCGCACAGCAATCTCCTTATAAGGAGGGCCTTACCATTGCATAGCTGGAGGGGTGTTGTGTTGAAAGAAATCATTGAACAATTATAATTTTTGCATTTATTTTACTTTTTGACAAAAAAGTGTTGATATCTTTTATTTATGAATGGGAATCAAAGTGTGTTGAATCGGTTTTCAACTAGTGGTTTAAACCCGCCAAAGCCTGGTTCTTGAGTTTTACCGAGACGAAGTCGAGGTAAATTATCAAAAACCAGGCCTCTTCACCACACATTGATTCCCCTATTGAAAGTCTCATTTGCGATATTTGAAAAAGAAAAAGCTGTCATATATAGCGACTTTATTATTGTTATGTTACATGTACAAAATATACGACGATTTTCTTGATGTTTTCATGTTGAAGGACCATCCACTAAACTTCAAATGAGCTTGTGGGAATTGTTTTATTGGATTGGTAATTGACTTTAAACCAAGCAGGAAGAATTACGGTGTACCAATGCACCCATGTAATCAGCTGCCATTAAAAAAGCACATAGAAATTTTCCAAGCGCTTTTTGTGTGTGCACAAATTGGCAGTGCCTTTTACGAGTCAAGTTTAAATAAACAAGCGGATAAATATTTACTTTGTCAACAGAGGAATTTATTGAACCATTCAATGGAGAAGTCACTGAAATTACTTCTATGTGGATACTCTCATCTGTAAAAAAGGCTTGATCAACAAAGAGGAGTTTTTTGTAACAAGTCTGTGAATGTGGGATGCCCTTTTGCAGACGTATAGTATTATCATTATTCACCGGTCCTAGACTGTCCCTTTGACTTCTTGGGATCTGACGGAACAAAACGTTTAGGTGTAGCACAATTTGTGTATTTTAGGTCAGCTTTGAAGGACATTGACTGTCGTTATTTCTACAATTGTGCAACAATACATATAAAGGCTTGGCTGAAAATTCTCAAACGAAGCTGAATAAGAGCGACTGGGACTCCATTGCCCTGCATGGCCTTGTCCAAAGTGCCCCTTTTCAAAGTGTTACTGCAAACAAACTTTATAAATTGCAAATGTTCTTTTCTGAGAGAATAAAATGACAGCCCTGCATAGACTTGTAGGCCCCAGATTCTCGGCGAAAGCGCCACCATCACACTTTTGGTAACTTCTGAGATATCAGCTAATTGGAGATTAAAGCAGACGCAATTTTGTGTGATTTTTTTTATTCTTAAAAAATTTCCACTTTTTCCACTGCTAAAAAACATTGGTACTAAGCCTACATCTGAAACATATACATTGTAACAAATCAAATAAAACAAAACTGGAAAAGTCTAAAATGAAAAAAATTATTGCTTCCTTGACTTGGAACATCCAGTGTGGATATTTGTTGGTTGTGCCTGACGGCTACTTGTTGTGGTCCAGCAGCTCTATGAAAGTGTGCCCTGAACCATGGAGGATCTAATTTATTCCTCCATGCCTGAACTTACCTGGACCTCTTTTGTAATTTTAAAAGGAATCTTTTAGGAACCTTTTTGATAAATTTCTGGAACCTATCTAGAGTAATCACAATGGAGTGTGGTTATAGTCTGTCAATAACTGCTTGCCCTCCCTCCACTTTACAGGTCTGCAATATCAACTCCTTTTTAATGCTATTGAGTCTTTATTGACACTTTGACCTTCTTGACCTCTCAACAGAACCCACTTAAACTAGAGGGGTGCTATTTACGCAAAAACAGAGCTCTCTAAAGGCAAACATGAAGTAACAACTGGCTATTGTCAGGTTCTAGACTCTGTTTCAAGTGTGTGTGTTCTCCATCATGGTGCACTAATAGCTCCAGGGAGACCCTAGGTGGTCCTGAATGAGCCAATCTCGGGAGTCAAAGTAAAAAGCCAGCCGCCGACTTGATTTGTCTTTCCTTGTTCCAAAATGTGACTTTTTGTTGTTGGAGAAGTGTTTACAGGTGGGGAGGAGCCGGAAGTGATCTTTTAAAAATAGCTGTGGTTTTGTTGCAAAAGTTGTAAACATGGCTGTGTTCAGACATGAAGCAGACTGTCTGTTTTGTGGTGACAATGTTTGTTGTTGACAGTTTGTTGTGAAGTTATTGGTGTCTGAGAGATGGTTTCTTGTCTTGTGTATGCAGGTGATACTTCAGTTGACTTCATTGTTTGCCTTTGTTGATTCACCTGTACGCTTAAAAGAAAGTCACTTTCTATTATTGAAAATTAACTAGTACCTTTTGATGTTTTTAAATGGTTTCACCTAGAGTTTTACCCAGAACAGATTCAACCTTTTCATATTTAAAATGAACTACAGATAAAATTTGTTGAAAGTTCAACATATGCATACAGTGAAAAATCTGTGAAAATTTGGACTTGATTGGTCATCCAAGTTGCAAAAGAACAACTATATAGAAACACCCTTGTTGCACAAATTGGTGCGCTTTCAGATGCCTTAGAAAAGGCTTCAGGCCTGAAGTCATTTTATATTTGAGTGAGAAATACCTCTTCCTGAAAAACTGCGTTACTTCAGAGGGAGCCGTTTCTCACAACGTTTTACTATCAACAGCTCTCCATTGCTCGTTACCAAGTAAAATGTTATGCTAACAGTTATTTGAGTAAATACCAAACGTGTCCAGTGCCTTTTTAAGTCTGGGATGAAGCAGGTAAACCCTCTGACCTTGTGGGTCAACTGATCACCCAGCACTTGTGGGGATTCTCTTTATATGATGACTCAGACTGGATTAGTGTGTGGTGTGGCTCACAAGAGACAAATTATTTTGAGGATTTCATCTTCAGGCTGACTCATCATCGGCATCTTATTGTGAGACTTCTGACATAACATCCGGTGAGGACCGCGTGCGACCACACTGTAGAGGAGTCTAGTTATTGTTAAGACCCCTCTAGTTTTGTTCACGTTTGACTCATATTGATTCTAGCAGTACAAACAATTGTAAAGCCATATATAGGATTGTAGGGAAGGATTTTAATTTGCGGGATATTGTGAGATTTGAACATTAGACAGGATGATTATTCCTTTCCAACCTTCCATTGATTTGGCCATCTACTCTTATTATTTGTAAAATTAACAAACGAACTTTGGTTGGTTGAATAGAGATTATGCAAGCATTGTTTTTGTTTTTTTAGACGATGAATTTCAGTCCTCTGTGTTCTAGAAATCTGACATCCTGATAATTTGAAGCAGGTAGGCCTACTGTGTGTGTTTCATGAATGGTAGAGCGGGTCAAGCTGAACTGCTTCGCATAGTGGTTGGTTCTTTTTAAACCAAGTGAGCTTCAGAAGACCTTAATGTGTAACTTTTTGCAGTATTTTTTTTTTCAACGATTTTCACTTTCAGTGGTGTTGATCGGTAACAAAATTAAGTTAAAGTTTGAGTCAAGATGTGATGCTGTGCTTTATTCCAGTTGAAAGTCCATGTTCTTGGTATTGATAATAATTTTTAATGCTTATAATACTGTGTTGATAAATGCTGATAATAAATGCAGAACAGACTCAAATAATATTGCTAATCATTTTACATTTTGGAAAGACTTTCTGGAGATGACAGAGAGTAATTAATTGATAATCTCATCTACAGTATCTGCTTTTGCAGGATTGTTACAGCCTTTAATAATATAATAATAATAACACAGCATTTACACTACTGGATCTCATCTGGAAAGGGTGCCGCTTTTGTTGTTTATAGAGCTGGATGCTTACAAGCATGATAACAAAATAATTCCAGGAATAAGGTTTTTCACCAAAATACCATGTCATATTTTCCATCTGTGACAAACTGAGTCGTATCCTGCTTATTTTTGCCTAGCAGAAAATGCAATACTTTCTGCAAAAGTAGCTCTGTGAAAGAAGGCCATGGAATCAACACTCTAGTAATAATAATAGATGCTTAGCATGCCATGGTAAGCCTAAAACCGTCCAGCCAAACAAACCTGTTTGATTTGAATCCTGAAATGAACTGGGCATTCAAACAGGATATTTTTCAGGGATGAAGAAGAAGAATAATACGAAGAAGAATACGAAGAAGAATATGATGAAGAAATAAACATTAAACCAATCCTTTGATCCATTAAAGTAAAATATTGCAGCCTTCCAACAATGGCTTCAGTATCTCAGACCCAGCAGACTTATACTTTCTTAAAGGTGACATATGACCACACAAGGGGCTTGACGCACACAATGAATACCACTGTCACTTTAAAGGCTATAAGCAGATTACATAACCCCCACTCAATGGTGTATCCAATCCATAAAAAAGACCCCTCACTGGCCTTTTGTGATGCTGAGGAATTACCTGCTTAGGAAAATCTTTTGATAAGTGAAAAGGATGTTGGGGATAGATTGGGGGGGGGGGGGGGGGTGTTTGAAGGGTTTACTTTAAGATTATCATTGAGAGATCTGCTCTCACCTTTTGAGTTGCCAAAGTAAATCCACCTATATTATTTCTAGATGGCTTACCTTTGGAGGATTCTGGAGGTGGAAGTGGTACTCCATTCATGCTGATGAACTTTGGATGAACCCTAATTTTTGTCTTGAGAACATTATTGTAATCAAAAATATTCACACTAGATTTATTCAAATGTAATTTCCATTCATAAATACCTCAGACAGTTTCGCTATTCCTATTGGTGGAGAGCGCGTCACTAGGGGGTGTTTAAACCTTTGATAATGACCAGTGTATATAACCGGTTGTGAGCGGATACTCCGCGCTAGTCTTGATGCAAGACGTTTCTTGTTTTGAGCAATGCAGGCGCTGTCGGTGAGTTGGCCGTGCTGTGTGTGAAAGGAAAACCAGAACGTGTTGCACCAAGACTATACGCGCATGCGCACGAACGGAACCGGAAACTGTCGGCTAGGGCCTTTATCACAGGGCAATACGACCATGCCTGTTTCAAGCGGCCGTGATAGAACTAGTAGCTACCCTTTTATTCCCTTAGTAAAACTTGCCTTGAGGTCATTTTATGTGTTATCATGGAGTTGTATTAATGTTGGGATTTTGGAAACTCTTGTTCAACTCATTGTTGGAGATTTATATATTTTAATATTTCTATCACACTTGCAAAATAACATGCACCATTGTGTACCATGTGTCCAGTTCATTAAGTTTAGACATCATTTATTTATGCTCAGAAAAACACCTGTTGATCATTCCCACCTTCATCCTGCTTTAAAGTTGTGCACTTTTTTTTTATTCACCAAAAAAGAATAATTAACAAAATAGTTGCTTCATCTTGGCACCATTCTTAGACCATTAACCCCCTTTTCTAGGGTTTTCTAAATTACACATCTGTCACACTTTTTGGTCTGGCTTTTTACTCCCTCAAAAATGAACAATTAAAAATATACAAATTAAAATAGAAAATAAAAAAGGCATCCTCCACTTTTTAAAAAACCAAGGACAATCAACTGGTGTTTTTTTGTTTGCCTTAGATTGTGATATTATTATTTCTGTGATTCGAGTCTATTTAGTTTCCTCTGTAGATTGTGCGAATGGATTAGTTAATAAAGCACAGCAAGCCACATCCTGAAGTCAAAGGGTGTGATCAATGTTTACTATGGGTTACCCTGATCTGTCGTCAAGAGACATCTCAATTCTCAAATATTCCCAACTTATTTATTTCCACCTGATATCAAGGATCTTGGTATGGTAGTTCCTGAAACCAGGACATTTATTGGAAGTTTACTTCTTGCCTTGCCCCTATGCAATTTGAAATAAAGGTGATCCCACTCCTGCCGCTTCCATGTATTGTAAACTTGGGTATGGTTCCCCCCTCCCAACAAAATATTGACAAAATAGGAAGACTAGATGACTCAGTTGGTAGAGCTCAGGCACATTCATCCAGAGGTATCAGGTTTAAGTCCCGCTCTCGTTAATTAATCTTTGTACGGCCCAAAATCAGGGTATATAAGATGGTTGAAGGGTTTAGTGGGGGTTGGGGAAGCAGCTAGTGTGAAATATACATGGGTTGCAGACTGGTTGAAGGGGTTAACAAAATAATTTCCAAGATTAAAATAACCCATGATTTCATAGGGTTTAATTTCCCATGAGCCTTGTGTTGTTGTTGTTTGCAACCTCCAGACAGGGTAAAGAATGTGTTGTTGCTGTCACCAACAAAATATTGACAACTTTTGAGATGTTTAGAGTAAACCACATAATTGTGGTTAAACTTATGTAACCAACTTCCTGTGCTTACAAAAAGATACCTCGTAACTACTGTAAAAGTAGTCAATACCCCAATGACAAATACATACCAAAGAGTTATCATATTTTGTGTGGGTGGGTTAATCCCCTGGTGTTGACCATAACATCAAACAGCTTTACCAGATAATACAGAAGTTGACTTTTGTTGTGTTCTTGAGTTATCAGTCATCAATCAATATCAGTTTGGGGAATTGGTGAGGCATGGTTGTGGGATGAGTCAGAGCGTCAAGGCTGGGGAAGTCACAATGTCCCCCATGGACTGTCTATTTATAGAAAGGCTTCCCTGCTCCCTGGGAGGACTGGGACTCTGGCAAGACACAAGTGGTTTGGTTGAGGAATGTCTTAAAGGGAATACTGATTATGGGTGTTTTTAGCCAAAACTCTGAGCCCAATTTCATAGAGCTGCATCGACCTAAAGCAACACTCAGCAAAAATTGCAGGATACCAGTAACAAATGGTACATAAGACCATGGCAAGACGGAGCACTTTGGGTGTTAACCTCAATCTGTTAAGCATAATTGTTTTGTGTTTTAGCTACTTGTGCTTGGATTCTTCAGCAACTCTATGAAATTGGACTTTGGTTTATTCAGTTTGTTGAGCAGGTTTCTTTTCTGTTTATCTACAAGCTTTTTTGATTTTAGAAATTATCACAAACCAATTATTGTGTGTAACACTAAAGCACTTACTCAAAGTCGCAGACCATGGCGAATATATATCTCAAATAAATGTCCAATGCCTTTTCCTCGTGCAATCAACACCCAAGTGATTCAACTAAAACTTGTTATAATAAAGTGAAGTAATTTTCATAAACAAGGGTCGTCATAAAATTTCCTTGATCACCAACCTATTTTTATTAAGAAGTGATTCAGAAAATAATCTTCAACATTTTACAATTAACCCTGATTTAATTCAAGAAGATGTTTCTGTCAGTTGCCCAAGTAGGTTTGATTAACGATCTGTCAATCAAACACAATTTGTTGTCCAAAACCAAATACCCAAAGGCAGAATTTCAGACTGAAATTCCTCTACCATTACCAAATCTCAACAAGTTGTCAGATTAAGTCTAGGCCTTCAACTATTTATGTTTTCTAGAATTTAATGACTGGTGGTTTCAAAAGAAGATTTAAGTTAATGCCTCTAGTTTTACAATGGGGGAATCACTTGAACCCCTGGAATGCAGAATCAGCCACAAGTTTCATATTCTAAACCATTTTACCACCCACAGTAAATCAAAAATACATCAGGAACCATTTGGAAATCCTATTGAAACTAAACACTGGCCCAATTATCAGCAGACTGTGTGAATGGTTAGCATTATTGGAGTGAGGCTGGTGGTTTCGGATGTTATTATTTTGTTGACAAACTCTCAGTATGATGTCATCACGTGGCCTTGGATGCATTTCAGAGCACAGAGCAGCTTTTATGCTCTCAGGAATTCCTTCTGTAAACTTCACTGGATAGCATAATTTACTCAGAATGAAAGTCACAAAATAGTTTGCCTTGATGGCTTCTTGGAGCAAATAGTGCAACAAATATTGAGGGTGTATATTCTGAGGCATAATTTCAGTAAAAAGTAAGGTATGACCAAATCTAGTGAAAATTTGGATGTTGGAATCTTGTCAAGTTTTGATTTTAGAATCACCATGAATCACTGTGTGGTTTTGTGGTGGTAGGATCCTTGAATAGGATGACTAGTATTGATATTGGTTTTCATGCTGGGGATGAGGTGGCTCAGGTAAAGGCACATTATTTAACAAACTTTAAGGAGAATACATTCAGAAGAAAAGTGTCTTATAAAAATATTTGAAGCATACCCTAGTCTACCTCTGATTCTGATATACTGCCACTCTGAGTGATGAGTGATTGATTGATTGATTGATTTTGACTGATTGTGATTGATTGATCAACTGTGATTGATTGATTAATATGTTTTGCTTGGCAAAGTGTTTAACTAAAAACTTCACAAACTCTTCTGTATAACTCGGTCTTAGAAGCAGAGGACTCAGAGCTTTAATTTCATAATCGTAAAACATAACAACGGAAAAAGGAACCCAAACACACTAAATCTAGCAAGTGTAATTTTCAAGCTCACACTGTGGATATTTATTGTGTTTTCTCCCAATAGAGGGACGATATTACATTATAGTACACAGTGAAGGCTGAGTGAAGCCATCATATGGGGAAAAAGCAGTGGTTCAGCATTAAATGGCCAAAATAAATAAATGAAGTTGGCCTGCTTCTTATACAGTACAGATTTGTTGGAATTATTTGTGTCCGTCTTGTGTCACGTCTCAGTCTCCCTGTTGGACATTGTCTCAGACTTTGTAGTCTTAACCACAACATTGCTGGAAAATTGAGAATTCGTTTAAGTTTGGTTTAATACCTATCCCCCCCCCACCCCATTAAATACTGAAGAAATAATAAAGCTTTTGTTTCCATTTGTTTTTCTTTGTAGACAATTGAAAGTCCTGTGACTGGAGGTGGGCTAGTTTCTGAAGGTGGTGAGGGGCCAGTTAATGGGTCCATTGATGGGGAGGTTGGTATTGAATCAAGCCAAGGACTGATACCAGAAATTGACACATGGGGTCCTTGGAGCGATGAATGGAGCCAATGTTCCAGATCATGTGGAGGGGGAGTCTCCTACCAGGAGAGAGAATGCATCACTTCAAGGTATGTTTATAGAGCAGGGATGGTGGTATGGTATGTCGAAGCTCAGCTCGGACAAGGAAGAAACCTTGAGCTGTTCTCTGTTTTTTATGAGACGGCTTTTATGAAGTAGAGGGTCTAGGTGATCACTTTAACAAAACCCTCCAACTCTAAATGGCTGCTGCAAGTTTTGCGATTTTTTTAATGTGAGTTTCCTAAAGAGTGACTCTATGGTCAAGTTCAGTTTTGTTATCCACTCATTTTCAAATAGATAAGAGTGGAAATGAAAAATACATTTGTAGGTACCTCACTGCTATTGAAATGTTGTAAAATGCCACTGTGTTTGATACCCTTCAAGTGCAATTTACATTTGTAGGTACCTGACTGCTATTGAAATGTCGTAAAATGCCACTGTGTTTGATACCCTTCAAGTGCAATTTACATTTGTAGGTACCTGACTGCTATTGAAATGATGTAAAATGCCACTGTGTTTGATACCCTTCAAGTGCAATTTACATTTGTAGGTACCTCACTGCTATTGAAATGTTGTAAAATGCCACTGTGTTTGATACCCTTCAAGTGCAATTTACATTTGTAGGTACCTCACTGCTATTGAAATGTTGTAAAATGCCACTGTGTTTGATACCCTTCAAGTGCAATTTACATTTGTAGGTACCTCACTGCTATTGAAATGTTGTAAAATGCCACTGTGTTTGATACCCTTCAAGTGCAATTTACATTTGTAGGAAACCTCACTGCTATTGAAATGTTGTAAAATGCCACTGTGTTTGATACCCTTCAAGTGCAATTTACATTTGTAGGTACCTCACTGCAGATTGAAATGTTGTAAAATGCCACTGTGTTTGATACCCTTCAAGTGCAATTTACATTTGTAGGTACCTCACTGCTATTGAAATGTTGTAAAATGCCACTGTGTTTGATACCCTTCAAGTGCAATTTTCAAATGTATGGTCTGTAGGTTTTTCTACAAAGCACTTTTTAGTTATTTCTGCGTGATTTTTTTGGGATATTCAATTAATTGACCTTTTGACAGGCAAAGGTTTTCTCAATTTTTTTTCATAAAATAAAATGACTTTTGCACTATTTCAACGTGAGACTTTTTCCTATCACTTACATTAGGACTCTGTCTATAGTGGTAAATGAGTGCATGACAAAACTAAATTTGACCTTAGGACAGGGTCCCTATTTTTAAGCTTGGGGAAAGCTGTCCCATTACCCAATGCTGCATGATGCACATGGCACACCTGCCACTGAACCAGTTTCTTCAACCATGCTATAACAATGAATCCAGTCTTCTCGCAAAATAACAGCAGCAGATATATATCATTCCCGCCTTGACAGTATGCGTTGACACTTGCTCAGATTTAATCAACTGTTAATCACCACTCCTGTCTAATGAACTTGGGTGAAATCTCATTAATGCGGAGAGGCTCACAGTATGTGTTGGTTTAGGTTTTGTCAGGTGGTAATTTAGCTAGTATGTGGTCTAAAAAAGGTACAAAGTTTTTGATGATGCGTTATGAGTTTGTTTTGATCGTGGCACTCGGTTTTAAATGTGCATTACTGAAGTTAATAAGTAAGGGTAATGACCAGTGTTCAATTAAATTGGGGCCTGAGCGACCTAGCGACCTGAGAATCACGCGCTTCACAGTGCGACAGAAACGCATAATTTATGTTTGGCAGGGTCATGAAATTGGACCCTGCTTGCTTGAAAATTGTGTAAGCAAAGTGATTTAGTCGTACAATTTTTAGTGAACCATGAACAAAACTTCTTAATCGAATTTCAGTGAATGTTAAGTAATCCGTATCCTTAGCAATAATTTACCCCTTCCCCAAATTCTTGCCCTTGATCACTTTTAATAGTTTGCTACTTTTCTTTTCAACAGGCCTGGTCTTAAACCAAATTGTGTCGGACCAGACAGAAATTACGGTTCCTGCAACATCCAGGATTGCCCAGAAGGTTCCGAAGATTTCCGGCATGAACAATGCTCCAAGTACAACACTGAGCCATTCCAAGGGAATCTGTACACCTGGGTGCCATATCTAGGAGGTGAGTAGACTAATCTATCTTTATCAATGCCTGGCTCTAATGCCTTGATTGACGTGAATAATAACTGCTGTCTTAATGACACCTGTTACCCTAAAATAGAATTCTCTTGGCGCATCAAATGGGCTATCCTTACCAAGTCAAAATCTGAAGTAAGCACTTACAAGTGCAAACAAAATCACTGTTAAACAGATTTTTTGTAAAAAAAATTTTTTGTTAAGCCCAGGTGTGATTTCGTCCAGCAATTTTGCATAGCAAAACAATCAGATGAACTTATTTTGTGCTCACTGAATGCCAATATTGAGTAGCAAATGATGATGTTTGAGTAGCGACAGAAACAGTTTGTGAAACATTTTGCTCTCTGTTACAAGGGAAATCGTTCCCTGAACCCCTTGCAGATGCCCAACACACCACCGCAAAATGCACATCTACCATTTCCATAATTTTGGGAGTCAATTCCTCTCTGTATAATTTGATCCCCAAAACAGCAAACAGATTTGGCACGTGTAAGTGCGCTTCACAATGATTGTGCAAAGGTCCAATAAATGTCTATAATATAAAATTGTCACTGTGTGGTTGCAGAATGTGGTTATTATTGAAAATTAAAAGATTTGGATCTAACAATCCCTCCATATAACACTTGACGCATCATGTGTAATTTTTGTTATCACTGTAAATTCATTGACTGGAGACTGCTTGGCCCCTTGTGTATCCCCAATTTTATGGATGTCTGACTGAAGTTCACATAACACACATTTTTGTGGCTTTTAATGGCCCTATTTATCAGGCATAACTAAACACCATAAATCTCTGGGAAACATTAATCTCAACATCCCAGAAGCAATAAACTCTGAAGAGGGGAATTCTCTCCAGGTTGAGGAAAACAAAAACAACTGATGATAAAAAAATAATAATACAAAATAAAAAACCGAGTAGCCATTTCACGTGTGACCTTAAAAAAGAGAGGTCAGGAAATGGAGACATAATAAATACAAGGGCCAGTCAATTAGCGATTATTGGACAACCACTAGGTTATTATTGGATGCTAACTGGCTGAATTTCTTCCTTCCTCTATGGCCTTATGGGGGTATAAACAATAGAGCAGCCTTCACTCGTGGTACATTGGTACCCAGGATGCGCTACTGTTCTGGCTTCAGGAGGGTTATTATTTTTTTGCTGACAGGAAGTGAGTTTTAGAAAAAGTGTTTATTCACCAATCATCTCCTTCCACTTCACACCAGAAATTGAATCAAAAGCATTTCCCAACGCCGCCCTGGTGGGGGGGGGGGACAAACCCCCAAAAAGTGTTAGACAGAGGAAGTCTAAAACGTTTTGTCATTGTCTCAACTTCTGTTTGTGCTTCTGGTTTTACCGCGTAGCTGATGTGCAGACAGTTACACAACGCCGTTAATATGTTTGTAACAACATCGGTGTTTGGGAATTGTCAAATCATTACCTTTAGGTCTACATTTTAAGCATAACATTTTGCTGTGAACTAAGCTTTTTCTGAACAGGCTATCAACGACTAAGAACCCTGTTTTCTTTGCTTACCAGTTTTCTGCTAATCAGAAATGGGAAGGATACAACTTCATAGAGTCCTCTTTGAGCTGAAAATATTGCTTACCAGTTTTCTGCTAAGCAGAAATGGGAAGGATACAACTTCATAGAGTCCTCTTTGAGCTGAAAATATTGCTTACCAGTTTTCTGCTAAGCAGAAATGGGAAGGATACAAGTCAAAAATGTTACTAGTGGCATGATAGTTTGGCTGTTAACCTTATTCTGGTAAGCATAAATTGTTTGTGCTAAGCTACTTGTTGTGCTTAAGCAGCTCTAAGAAACTTGGCCTTGGTCTGGAAAATGCTGTTCTGCTGTATACCAGGTTAATTCAAAATATTATTTTTTTACAGGGGATTTTAATACCAAAATATCTAAAGCAAACAGTTATTTCTGTGGGAGAAAAGGTAGCCTTGTAGTAAAAGGAAAAGCTATTATACTTCAAACCCAGATGTACTGTAAGGTCATGAATAAAAAGTAATAGTGAACTGGAGAGATGTCCCTGGACCTTACAAGTTACTTCCATGGTCAGAATTTGTCGTGTAAATATCATAAATCAGTTGTGGGAAGTGATCATTCATAGTTGGCATTTCAACACAAGAATTCACTACTGTGGTTAAGAAAATAAACTAAATTACTGAGGGTTAAAATTTCCCCCCAGCCACAAAAACCTGACCATGTGGTGGGATACTGAATTTATTACGAGCTTGCCACTCAGTTCCAAATGATTGACGTCTTAGTTTCTGTCTTTGATGCATGACATTGTACTCACCATGGGCATTGTTTGATTATTTTTCCCCCCACATTTCAAAGAGTATGTATCCAGAAGACAGGTACCAACAGATTAATTTACAGGGAAAATATGTCATTGATCTATTTTTGTTTTTTTAAAAGAGTTCCACTTGTTTTCAACAAACACTCATTTTCAAGCGTTCTCCCTTTTTAACAGTAGTCCATTGGCCAAATGCTGGCCAGTTAAAACACCTGAAGACCGTCACTTTGAAATATGAACCAGTGAAAAAGCTGACAGATAAGTGAAACGCCAATTTAACTGGTCCTGCTGGCCAATCATTAAAAAGTCAAACCCTCTTTTGGTGATCAGTTGATTCAATGAAACTATCAAAGGGGTTTATCTTTGGATAGGAATTGAGTTCACGTTTATACTAAGCTTAATTCATTTGCGACAAACAAAGTAAGCAAAGGTGATGGGGGGGGGGTAGGTTTCAATTTGCGTATAATTATATACGTTTTTTCACAGTATTAGAATTTAGACCATGTCGCCTCTTTATTTGAAAAAACTCCTTCACCATCACTTTAATTTTTCTTTTTTAGAACAATGCATTTCTTTATAGATCTTGGGCCTTTTTTTAAGTTGAGAAGAAAAAAACTGTTTCCTGGTCCCCTAAGGAAAAGCCCTTGTTCCGTGCTCTACTTTCTAAATTAAGAGTCATCTTGGCAGGAAGCTCAATCATGACAATTTCCTTCAAATGAGGTAATTCACTTCTGCGCTTTTCTTCAGTCGGCATTTTGGCAATTGTCCGTGACTTTGCAGAATGGTTGAAGCTAAACTGTTTCATAGAATGTGAACATTTTTATGACTCAATGTTGCAAAATTGAGTGGTTCATTACAGTTAATTATTGATCCTTTTTTTTGCATTTGAAACTTTGTTGTGTGAATTCTTTAAAGACCTGCTTGAACGAAAATGTCAAGTCGTGGACTTTGCTGAATTCAACTTAAAATGTTTTCGATGAATAAGGAAATCGAGTCATATGATTATAAATAGGTTTCAATTGTGTAAAAAAAACAATCATTTTGTATGCCCTTGTCCAGAGCTTTTCTGCGAGATTTGCGAAAAGCCCCGTTACGTAATCACTCTCAAAACGTCATAAGTAGATAAAGCCGCTTTGTTGCAGCGTGGATGTATGACAAAGCAAACTCCCACAAATGAAGTCAGCGGCATTGTCCTTTGACGCCCGCTCTCAACGGCAGAAGTGTTTTTAGTTATTCAAAAAACCTTTAGGTAGGGGCCTGAAAAGTTCAGAAGTGTACACATATCAAAATTACATTAAAATGGTGAACAAGTGCATTATAAACAAGTAAAATCACCATTTCTGTTGAAAACATTCTGCTCAGGTAGCTGTTTAATGGTTGTACCGTAATTTTGCATAAAAGTTCGACTAAAGAGTGATTCAATACTTGGTAAAAACCTTAATTTGATTGACCATTCGATTTTAGTTTTAAAAAAGGGTCAATATCGGGCATAATATATGCATGCTCGTAATGGCGGGAAAACACTGATACATTGGACCATGTTGCTATGCTAGGTTGTCACCAGCGGATTTGTCTATCTTTGATGTCATTGCCCCTTTAAAGTATCTTGTCTTCTCTTGTCAATCAACAAGAAAGCCAAGGGAGGTCCAAGCATGACCAATGTTATGTCAGGAATCACCGGAGATGGTTCGCCCCAACAATGAGCCCCATTGCTTTTGATCAATATCGAACAATGGCGCTTCACACCCATCTACGTCAGGCTATTTTACCCATTGATTGCACCATACAGCAGACTTCCTGTTTCTGTATGGGGTCCGTTTGATCAAATGGTTACCCATGAAATGCTATATTGGTGATCAATGGGAACTCTCCTGAATCATGTATGAAATGTGTATGACAAAAGGAACCACCAGTAGTTCTGTATAAAGGCGATGGCATGAAAAGAACTTATCAAATTGCTTTATCTTCCTCCCTTCAAAAGGAGTTACACTCATGTTACTTCAGGATGCAATTTTGTATGTCATGGGTGTTAATTTAAATCTGTAATCTTGGAAATGATATTCATATCATATTTTTTTTTCTAAAGATTTTTCAATGCAATAACAAAACAAAACTATTCTGGATTTTCCATGCATCCTTCGGCTTTTCCAAATTGAACGATCTCATGACGAAAAGCAGAAACAAAACACCATGTTTTGCAGTTATATTATTTGAATGAAGCTGAAAGCAGGTCACTGCTGAATGTGACCCCCAACCTTCTCCCTAAACCCAACTCCTCTAAATAGAGCAAAACAGAAACCAGACAATCAAAAACTGTTTGTTGTTGCCCGTTTTGTCTCTGAGACGAAACAAAAGAAACCACTAGTGGTTTGGTTTTTGCTTTGCATTCATCCATCCAGACATCCTCGGAAACCAATCAGTTTGAGTCTGCGTTCATTGTCTCATGAGAGCTGAGAGGTTGAGAAGAGTGCACTGAGTAGGCCTACTTGTGGTGAAAAACCCCAGTCAGTGAAATTTATTTTCCCACAAAGTGGCTTGCTGGCGAAACACTGATCAACGCACAGAGAGAGCTGGGTCAATATTGACGATCAATTTAAAAGATCTATTGATAGCAGTAGCTGCATTGTTATGGTTTGGCATTGTTTGTGTCATCTGCCTTTTGTTCGTTATTATTGACTGTTTATGTTTCAGTCACTGTGTCTTTCTAGACGCACACACGCTTCTTCACTGCTCAATCTGATTGGCTCACTGAGGTCATCCAACAACTAATAACCTTGGTGATCGCACATTCTACTTTTAAAGCTTGATTTTTTGTTCGCTCGCATTGCAAGAGAACTTCTGAAGTGTTACAGTATAGCTCTATAAGTATGGAGTCATCAGTAAAGTATATGATCAGGGAGCTACACTGACCATGCACTGACAAAACTTAAGAAGTTTTGTTGTTTCTCATGCAGGCATGATACTCAAGATTCCTTTTAAGTCAGGTTTCAGATTGTTTAGCCCTTGAAAACACCAGCAAAATTGTGATTAAAACACATAGCCAGAACAATTTTCTAAAGCTACACCATGTGTTCATGTAGGTCTGCCCTTCTACTCAATGAAATATTCCTATATTTTTTCAAAGGACCAACTATCATGCCTGGCAGTGAGAAATGAAAAGTTTTCCAGCTGTAGGGATGGACCATTTTGATGCATAAGAGTGTGATTAAGCACTCTTTCAGTTCTAGTGCTGTTTTTACACATTGCTCATTTCGCATTTTATAGAATAAAGTAATCTTAGCCTTTCAAATAAAATCAGCACAAAGTTGGATGAGTGCTGTAAATTGAAATATATACTTTCCCACAAACTCAATTTTTGTGTTTTACATTCAAGTACCAGTAAAAGTAAACATGAAAAGCGCTTCAAAGCGTCTCAATCAAATGTACCAAAACTTGATAAAAAGTTCCACACTCCAATATGTATAGTTAAGAGTTGTTCTGAGGTTTTAAAATGTTAACAGGAGAAAAATAATTCCACTCCACCTGTGGAGAAAATTTATCAATGACCAAATTATTTGTTTGATATGGCCTTATGGAGACACCAACAAGAAAGCATTGACAGTCTGTGTTTGGTGAGTCAACATTTGGGGTCCCTGGGATCCTCACCCTAGTCAAGCTTCCAAACCCGAAATATAAAAAAAAAAATCCACAATATTTTTTTATATTTTTTATTTAAACTGAATAAAGGACCTTATGCTACTCATGTACAAATAACAAATAATGAACGGTGGTATCAGGGCTGGATAACAAAACACAACCCACAGATTTCACGCACTGTAAATTTCTGGTTGTAAATCATTGAGAGCTGCTGAAAGACTTGAGGCTTGCAATAAAAAAATGTTAATGTCAAAGTTCATGTGAGGACATGCAGGAAGTGCCATTTGGCTTGCCCTGGCATAAATCATGCCAGTTCAGTTTCTGGTGGTTGATATTCAAGTTGATGGTATGAAATGATTCTGAATCATTAAAGGATTGGGGTACTTTTGTTAACACAATGTCTGCAGATTTACATTAAACTTACACAGTTTAAAGGCAGTGGACACTATTGATAATTACTCACAGTAATTATAAGTATAAAACCTTACTTGGTAATGAGTAATGGGGAGAGGTTGATTGTATAAAACATTGTGAGAAATGGCTCCCTCTGAAGTGACGTAGTTTTCAAGAAAGAAGTAATTTTCCAGTATCAAGTGATAAAGTGACATTTTACAACATTTTAACAAAGTTAAGAGACTTGCAATTTGTTATCCTAATTTCATAATGCCTCTATTTATAAGAAAAGGAGTTCATCACAAACCTAAACTTGACCTTAGAGCCCTCCCCTTTAAGTGAATGTCCTTGTTTTTGAGTCTGATTCTGCTAAAATATAAATTTCCAAAATGCTTGACTGTTTTCTTTTGAATACTTTTTTGAATTTATCCTTTCTATTCTGTTTTTTCCCCAGCTGAAAATAAGTGTGAACTGAACTGTATGCCAAAAGGCAAGAACTTCTACTACCGCATATCGAAACAAGTTATTGATGGAACACCATGCGAGTCAGACAAGCTAGATGTGTGTGTTAATGGTGAATGCATGGTGAGTCTTTTATTCTTAAATTGTCTGCTTAATGGATTAAAAATACACTTGATGGAGCAAGTTCATTCTCATCCAGTTCTCGTTCTTTGACAAATATTTAACTCTCACTTGAATGTGACAACAAGGCGACAGTGCTGGGTTTTTTTCTCTTTTAAGGTCTGGTTAATGTGGGACCCAAATGTTCCATTTCTGCACCAAATTGTTTGGACTTATGATAAGATTCGGAATGCCTGCAGGCCTGTATGCTTCGTTTTTGAAAGGGCAAGGGCACCAATGCATTTTCTTCTCAGTAAAGGGTACTGTATAGGGGAATTGTAAATATCTACTGGGGCATTTCAAGGGCACCACGGCATAGTCTAGGGGGCATGGAGGCAAATGCCTTCATCAGTGCCTCCCATGAAGTATCAAGCCTGTGCCTGATGAGACAAGCACTTGTTGTCTGGGCCTACCACCAGGGGCCAATTTCATAGAGCTGCTTAAGCATAAAATCTGCCCTAAGCACGAAAATAGCTGGCTTATTTTACACATGTTACTGGCCAAAAGTTCATGCCATGTACATTGCTTGAGACTGGTATTTAGCTGTTGTTTTCTTAGCATAACAATTGAGTGGGGTCTTGGCCGATAATCTGATTTTACTAATAAAGGAATTTTTTTCTTAAGCAGAATTTTTTGCTTAAGCACCTCTATGAAAATGGGCCCAGCCCAACTCTTCTGACTCCTAATGAGGGGATTGGATATAGAAGGAATTGGGACTGTATATTATTTAAATTCAATGAGGGTCTTTCAGCTATTTTGGACAAGTCAAACAGAACCTTTTAAAATTTGACTGAAGAGCGCCAGTCAAGTGGAGAGCTACATGATGTCATTTTGTGTAAATCATCGGGGATTTGTATGTGAGAAAGAACAGTGATCTACCAACATGACCAAAGCACCCAGAGCAGTGAGTCACTGCTGTGATCATTAACACCCTATTCAGTTGATGAGAGGGATTTATCAGAGTTAAAGATGAGGTTGCTGATGTCTGGCAAGTTGGCAAGGGGGTCAATGTCCTCTGCAGTAGCGGGTGGTGGGTATGGGTGGGTATGGGATGATGTGTAAAGTTTATGAAGTACCAAAAGGCATACATGTAGTTCACACAATGGGAAATAGTGAAGAGAGGAAGACATCATCTGGCAGGAGGCAGGCGCATGTCTACTTTTCTAAGAACATCAAAACTAAACAAATTGTGGGGATCAAATCAAAAGGTTTCTTTAATAAATGATCATAATGTCTTTTGGAATATTGATAATGATGCTAAGACTATACTCTGGCATCTGCAGCAGATGCAGGGTTTGGTATTTTCATATATTGAAGAGTTACATTCAGGTCCTTAGATGCCGATTTTTTTTCAGTAAATTATCAACGAGGTGGGCTATTTTATTTTGCAAATGATATGTCGTGTACCGGAGGGGCAGATGATATCTTATCAGGCGGTGACTACTTGATGTTCTGAAACCCCAATTGTGATAACCTTTTGTGATCTACAAGTTAGGGTTTGGGTTAAGGTTAGGGTTAGGGTTATGAAAATACATTAGGGGCATGTCTGAACACTGGGGTGTGGTCCGATCGTAGGGGTGTTTGAACATCCATGTGTCTGAACACTTGGGATGTTTCGGAACATTTAGGGTATCGGGTGTCGGTACATTAGAAAGTCGGAACATTGGTGTGTAACCTTTCACGCGACCATAAAGAGTGAATGCAGGCCCTCCCCCTTAGATAATTATGTGTAAGCCTTCACTTACTTTCAAGACTGCTGTCTGTGAAAGAAAGAAATGCTCTGAAAAAAACTAAAACAAAACCTGGACCAACCATTGCTGGTGTATGGTATAATATAACGCTCATAATTCTGTCTGATCAGTCATTGAGAATTATTGTTACTTTTCAGGTTCAATAAATTTGTCAGAAGATGATGGTATCGCTCAGTCAAAATCTAGATTTGTCTAGGGGGGAAGGGGTAGCGACTGGGGTCTTAAGGCCCCTTCCCTCTCCTGAGGGTTTTATGGAGACCCTGTTTTTAAAGCACCTGGGGGGGGGGGTAAAGTCTCTGAAATATCAGAAGAGGAAAAAAACAAACTACTGAATGACATAAATTAAGCACACCCATGATTTCATATTACTCACAGGATGTGATCATTATTTTTCTGCGATGATATCTAGGTATTTACAATTCTTGTTGTTAGTGAATGCCCTCTATAGGCTGTGCAAGTCTTGCAGGTTTTGAAAGAGAACAAGTATATTAAAGATTAAATTTTTGTATGAACAAACTTTTTTTTAAACTACTTTTTATGAACAGAATTTAAATTTCATGTAGTTGAAATAATGTGTTAAAAATAACAATTTCAAGAAACAAAATTTAAACAGGAGACTAGAATACTTGTTGGCACAGACCAATATTTTGACCAAGCATTGTTTTTGTGCATGCATGCAACTTTTCAGCTAATCAGCTTATTTCCTCTTTTTCTTTTCAAAACAGTGCCACAAAAAACTGAAAAAAGTTGAGTGTGGTCGGCCATTTCCCCTTTCTTTTTGCAATTGGAAAGTCGCTAGTCGGTGAGGATGATTGAAACAAAAAGAATTTTTATCAGAAACACCTGTTTGTGAATCACGCCCGTATTTGTCCAACCACTACATTAATTTAATGATAACGAAAATGTCAGTTGGGCTAAGTAAATTCTAATTTTGTTTGATTTAGAAACCCCATCTGTGAATCATGCCTGTCTCTGTCTGACTATTTCATAAGTTAAATGATAACATAATCATCAGTTTGGATACATTCTGAGTTTGTTTATTTTAGAAACCCCATTTGTGAATCACAAATTACTTGTGTAAAAGAAATGGGAAGCTGAGATCAAATCTTATTCCCCACTTTCTTTCATTGATTTGTTAAATTTATTTTATTTTCATAATACTTCGTTGCTAAATTCTACTCTCCCAAATGTATATTTCAATTTTTATAACCCTTACAGACACTAGACACTATTGGTAAATGTCAAAGACCAGTCTTGTCACTTGGTGTATCAATACAATAACAAACCTGTGATAATTTTAGTTCAATTGGCCGTCGAAGTTGCGAGATAATAATGAAAGAAAAAAACACCCAAGTTGTGTGCTTTCAGATGCTTGATTACGAGACCCCAAAATCAAATTCTGAGGTCTCAAAATCAAATTCGTGGAAAATTATTTCTTTCTCGAAAACTATGTTACTTCTCACAATGTTTTGTACTATCAACCTCTCCCCATTACTAGTACCAAGTAAGGTTTTATGCTAATAATTATTGAGTAATTACCAACAGTGTCCTCTGCCTTTAAAACTTTAATATGGTTGGCATCAACTTGGTCCTGGAAGTTTGAATTTAAGTCCCAAGATGGTAATTTATAACCTAAACTCAATTCTACACAATTCCAAATACAATATTTATGTAAAGGTTAACTTTATCTTAACAATTGATCCGTGTGAAATGTAAACTTTATTTTAGATAAAATGGCTAATGCTAACAGACTGCCTATCTTAAGACAACAGTGGCAGTAGTAAACCTGTTCCATTACCCACGGCCCAACAAAGTTTGAAGCAATATGGAGCTTTTGATAATTTATATGCAGTTTCATTATTTGATGTAAATTTTTTACATTAAAAACATGGAATCGTGATTGCTTTTGTTCTCAAAGAATTAATTCTGGGTGTTTATCTTGAGAAAACATTCTTGCTTCGAGGGAAGGTATACGCTCAGTGCTCACTTTTAAAATTAATGTCAACAAAAAAACTTAAGTTAGAAGCCTGCAGCAGCTTTTGAAATTATACAGCTTATTGAGAAACCTTTTACTTCGAAGTAATTGTGGTTATGTAATAGATATAAGTGTTTAAGCCACAAAATTTGAATCTAACATTTTTTTCTGATTGTGTATTCTTATTGGGAACTATTATTCCTGCATCTCTAAAAAAAGAAAAAAGATCACCTCTTGAGACAAGCAAACAGTTCCAATAAACAAACCAAGCAGCAAATCTCTTCAATCCGCTGCATATAAATCATTTTCCTTAGCCGCTCTAGGACTGTGGAACCATCTTCCCTTCACAATACGCACCTCAAATTCACTGCCTATTTTCAAGAAAGCACTTAAAAAACATCTTTTTCCTTAGTTTCTGTTTATTGCTTTATTGCTCGTTTGTTGTATTATTTGCATTGCTATTGTTTGTCTAAAGCGCTATGGTCTAAATGAAATGGTGCTTTGTATTGTATACTTAACCTTTAAATGAATGAATCAACGCTGCGTTATTTCTTTTAGATAAAGACATTCAAGATCAGGGATTTACCTCTGAATCTGTTATAACTATTATTCTAAAACCCCTGCCCCCAAGCTACCTAATAATAACTCCATCACTGTCAGAATGATGATCACTGTGTAGACATGGTCCCTATGGATTCATCATTATAATGGCCACAAGGGTTTGGCCACCTGTGCCTACAAAACTATTACTCACAACGGCGGAATGCCGCCTGTGTTTTGGAAGATACTGTTATTGAAAATGAAGACAAAGTATGGGGTTTTTAATATCAACTTGGGTGATCAAACTAAACAAATTTGATTCCCTCCCTATAAACCAAACCCCGAGAGATAATGTTTTGCTGGGTCAAAGGCCATGGGATTGGATTGCCAATTATAAAAAGCTTAAACAAAGTTGATGATGCTGTGGGAGCAAGATAAGTTTTGGATTATGTAGGAATAATTTGGACGACTGACTCAGAGGAAAGTCACTGCCATCTGAAAATTATAATACCTATGGGAACATTCTCAGGGCTGCAAGTTAAATCTTTGAGAGGACAAGGCAATTTTCATTTTGCAAAGGGCCCTCAGCGTTCCCCCTTAACCGATAGCCAAATGCTAGTTAAAACACCTGAGGACCAGTGGAAATTCCCTCCAAATTCTCTACAATTCACCCCCGAACAAAGATATTGACAAAATAGGGACACTGCCAACATAGGGCTAGATAGCTCAGTTGGTAGAGCGCCGGCACGTTAATCCGGAGGTCGTTGGTTCGAATCTCACTCTAGTCAATTCTTTGTTCAACCCCAAAAATCAAAAACTTTCTTGAGATGACTTTTGGACTCTTTGTTTTGTTTCATACTTAAAAGTTTCGAGTTTACTACGTTGCTACTACACCCAGGGATTAATGTTTTCAATTAATTTGTTTCTTAAGAAAAACAAGGTAACTTGTTTATTTAAATTTAGTTGTAATGCACATTTTTTTCTCACCAAGTGTTTGTGACTAACTTTGGGATAAATGATCAATCGAAAGAATTAAGATAAGCTCAAAGTATGCTTGATCAAAGGGGTGATACATATTTGACAGTCTGTTTAGTTTCATAAAATAAATATTGCAACAAACTTGTAGCAACTGATAACAAAATTTATAAGTTTATAAAAACAAACCTTGGATTCAATATCTTCAACCTGGTTGTCTTGAACTTGCCATGTCACCTTTCAGAAAGTTGGATGTGACAACATGCTGGGATCTAATGCTAAGGAAGATGTCTGCCGAGAATGTAATGGGGACGGCTCATCCTGCAAGGTTGTCCAGGGTGTCTTCAAAAGAAGAAAACTACCATTTGGTAAGTTCTTTCTCATGTTGTTTGTGTTGTAAAAAAAAAAAAAGTTGGGGGGTACATTTTTGGGGAACAATTTTGCAGATAATTACCAAGTAAATCATACCAACAGTTTAATTCCAGGATTCTCCCCATGCACAAGCTAGTGTATCAGACCAATACGTGTGTTTTGTATTTTTATATTTATTTATATTTATAACCTTTTTTTTTTGCAACGACAGGTTACAATGATATCCTGGTGTTGCCGGCTGGAGCTATGAATATCAACATCACTGAGGTCAAACCGTCCAACAATTTCTTGGGTAAGTATCGCAGGGATATGTCTCATATTTCATAGATGTTTATTTTACATTAGAGATGATGAAAATGATTATGTTCTTGTCTGTACACCAACGTATCAAGAACTGGAACTTGGTACTTGTAATGAGTCCTGTGAAATACTCTTTCTTTTTTGAATCCACAGTCGACCATACAAAACTGATTTCTGATTTTGTAATTTTCAAAAGAGAGTACTGGGATAACAACATTGATTGCAACAATCAGTGTTAGGAAAAATATAGACCAACAGTCTGACACTTACGTACAAAGATCTAGTTATTTTGGTTATGAATGAGGCGTGCACTCGTTCTCTACTAATTTGTTTCAAGGAGTCGAGTTTCAATGCAAAATTTGTGGACTGGCAGACACTAGGGACAATAATTGTTACAGCAATGTGCATTTTGTCCTGTTTCTGCTCAGCAGAAATTGTCTTCTCTCAGCAAATTTGTAACCCTACTTTGGTCATTAACTGCTACAAAGCATTTAATAAAACCTTATGGGGTTATTCTACAGGACTTCCCATCAATCATCTATGCAAGATGAAGGCACAAAATATGTTTTGTTCATTTTCCAATCCCATTTTTTGGGTGAATTGCTTTCTATTTTGAAGCGTCTGGTAAACTGGTTAAAAAATTGTAGACATTTATTTCCCCTTGCACTTGACCATAAGGGACGATTTTACCAGAAGTCCAGGCTGTGTCCTTTGCCTAACGGAATTAAAGTTACAGAAGTTGTTTATGAATAAATCTAACACAACACGCATACTTGGGACAGCTGAGGCTTGCTGTGTCAGTTATTAGCTGACTCAATTGTGGTTGTTTTTAAAATACTTTTGCAGAGGTGGCAGAAGTTTTTAGAATCATCAGAAAATACTGGAGGCTTTTGAAAGCTGGAGGCTGTTTAAAAAAGTGCACATCCCATGGTTTAAAATATTTGCTGATTCCATTGCCAACCCAATGCTGACCTTCATGATTGACATTGCAAACATTAATTCATACTAGAGAAACAATTCTTTGTTCTGAGAAAATGTCCCCCACTAAATGAATCATGGAGTTACAACATCTGGACCAATATGTTCTATTTAGCAATTTGGTTTGATTTTTCTGGTGGATATTTCTTTTAGTCTACTGGCGTGTGAGAACAGACTTTTCAGTTAATCATGCTTTTTGTTGAAGGTGTGAAAGACATGTCTATTGGTTTCGTAAATTTACTCTTGGCTGTATAAGATGAATACTAGTTTATATTATTTTGTTGTTCTCTTTCACAGCATTGCGTAACGCAAACGGACAGTACTACATCAACGGTAATTTCAGCATCGACTTCCCCCAGCCATTCCAAGTAGCTGATACAATAGTCTACTACGAGAGAGACCTGAATTCACCATCCTATGGGTCAGAGGTCATCCACGCCCTGGGGCCCATTTCAGAACCGTTATTTGTTGTGGTACGTGTTGGGTTATGAGATAAAAGCACCTTTTAAAAAAGAAGGCCTTGAGCAGAAATCCGATTTGAGTATTTTACCAGTGTTTTGGGGTTTGGCGGTATCTGTATTTAAAGCTACAGCTACAACTGTTGCTAAGGACAGTCTATACTTTAACACAAAATGACAGGGAAATCTAGCCATGTCCTTAGACTGGTTAGTGTTCTCCCTTACAGTGGTCCGCTGGCCAAATGCCAGTTAAAACACATGAGGACCAGTGAAACCTCACTCCAAATGGTGGGATTGGCTTGTTTAGTGTTGAAAAGCATCCCTGTTTCAATTGAAATATGGACAAGTGAAAAGTTTTTGGACTAGTGAAATGGCAAGCTAGCTACATGTAGTCTTGCTGGCCAGTCAATAAAAAATGAAAGGTAAACCCTTTTATTCAGACAGTGCAGGGTCCTTAGTAAATACCATTTAAATACCAAATTTTTTTTTATATTTTTTTTTTAACACATATTGTGTTAAATGGCCCAGAAAAAAAGGCAGGGTCATGGCCCTTTGATAAAATGACCAAGTAGAACAAGCACCACGTTGCAAATGGGTTGCACAGGACAGTTGCACATACAATCATTCCTTCTTGGTTTTTTCAAAATAGATTTTAATTGAGTACCACCATGCATCGAGTTACTCGTTTTCAGCATCTGTACAAACAATATCTGTGCCGACACGCATCCATGTCATTAAACGGCCATGAGGTTTTTGCTCGGAGTTATTTATAAATTTTGTCTTAATTGAGACTTCGATGTTCTGATTGAAGTGTCATATTTTCTCGGCGGAGTTTCTGAGTTGCAGCGAAACCAGGTGAATGATTGGGAGAGACGTCTGCATGCTTAAAAACACTCTGTTGTTGCAATTAAGTTATGTGGAGCTGTTGATTGAAACGGGATATCCACACCGTGTCCTGTTTTAAAAAAAACCAACCCTCCACACTAAATGTCCGACCTATGTGTGGTTAACTGAGGAAGAGACAATTTGGCCAAGTCAAAATGGTGGAACAGGTGGCGGACATTTTCTATTTGAAACAATTAACCACTTCCTAAATTATGTAACTCAATTATAATAATCGAAAAATGAGATTTATTGCATTTAAAAAATAATTAAAAATTGTGTAGGTCTGATAATAATTTTAAGAAACATTAGAGCAAAGTTTTACCTTTCTCCTTTTTGGAAGATTGAAATACAATTTGTTATGTTTTTATATTTTTTTATTTGACACACAGTTCTACTGGTGTTTTAAAACATTTCAAAAGTTGCAGACAGATGCCGAATTGAATTTGAAATACAGCATTATTTTTTTGGTTAAATGTCAAGATATAGGTTGTAAAGCACAAAAACCTTCGCAACTTTTGGAGAAGGAAAACAAAAAAGTCTGTACACGCAACTTGTGCGCGTGCGTATGAAGCGTGAACATTATTGCATAACACCAACAGGTCTGAACAGCAACATAAAAGCAAGTTGGATAAACAGGGGAAGCCACTCCTTTTCAAAGGAAGGACATTGTAATTTCTCGGTTGAAGAGCTTCCTAAAAAAAATTAAGTTAGTGTGGGTTAGATTGATTCTAGCATTCCTCAAAAATCGATCCAACCAGATTTTGCTTTTAGAAACTTTTTCATTGTGACCGGCCTTTAAAAATACAGTCCCACTTGAAACAAGTCAGTGACTCATACATGTCTGGATGAAAGTCTCTGGAGTTGTCAATCGATGTCAATAAAGAGGTATCAAGTTGTCACTAAGCTCTCTGACACTTAGCCCCTGGGATTGGTCATAAGTAGCACTGATTGACTGATATGACCCAGTTTTTTTTGTTATCCAAACCAGACACAAGTCAATCGGGGCTATTTGCAGAGAACATCCACTTCACTTGTTTCTTATGTTCAGAGGCAATTCTGTTGCTTGACTTTTGACACCACTTAAACGTAGACCATGAAGATATTATTTTATGATTTTTAAATTGATTTCTAAATGAAGCACCCACTGAATCTACTTGATGTTGTGCATTGACATCAATTTGCTGGCGTCAAAGAGCATAGAGCATATATTGATACCTCACCATGCAATGCCTCAAGCGTAGAGCATGCTAAGAGGTATTGCCTTGATGAACAAATTATGTAAAATGTAAAAGAATTTAAAGTGCACGGATTTATGTTCGGGCGTTGTAAAGGACGCAGGAGATGCAGGAGTGATCGATCTACTGTCCTCAATGCCCTCCGCCGGTCAACGAGTATTGTTGGCTTGGACTAAGAGTCATAGCTTGTTGTGACTTGCGACTTGACTTAACTCGCACAATAATGACTTTTTGAGACCAGGCATGATATTATTTCTAATTTAGTTTAGTTTCTGATTGTTTTGCCCTTGGAAAAACAAATTGAGCTTGAATAGCCTGAAATTTCCATTGATGCATATACCATGTGTTTATGTAGGTCTGCCTGCCCTTGTGCTCGGTACAGTACTCCCAACTATTTTCCAAGGACCAACTGTGATGTCTGCTTGAGACTTGACTTGAATTTGATTTGTAACTTTGACTTGGTTACAATGCAGCTGGTGACATGCTTGCTAAGCAAAAAAAATGCATCAAATGACAATTCAACAACCCGACCTGTGGTCTACCTCTGACAAGACAATAGCGTCTAAGCTTGTTCAAGTTACCTTTGTAGGAATGAAGTCATCAAAATACAGCAAAAAATAAAAAAAACAATAAGATTTATTATACCGCGCTTAATACTACGTTTCTAAGTGTTATGGTGCTGATGTCCTAGAGACTTTTAAGTAAAACCAGGGCATCAGCAGCAAAGATACAAAGTTAAAAAGAAAAGCAATCACAAAAGCAGATAGTAAACATGGGAAAGGTTAACAAAAAGGTAACTGTTTTGTTTTGATTGTCACTATTGCAGCTTGTAACACAAGAGAGAAACTACGGGATTTCACACAGCTACGCAGTGCCGACCGGGAGTGAAGGTGCCAAGCCAGACACCTATCGTTGGGTACTCGAACCTTTCACAGAGTGTACACGGACATGTGGTGGCGGTAAGACAATGCTTTAAGCTTTGATTATAAAATCTGTGTGCCACCCCCTCTGCCTTCCCTCTCCTCTCCCTCCCCCAGGCCTGGAATTATCTTTGAGAGGGCAAGTCCATTTTCATTTTGCAAAGAGCAATCAATTGGAAAATCTTAAAGTCTAAGGGACCGATTTACAGGCCGCCAAGGCTAAAAACTAGGGTCAAACTAGGGGGCAGCATGGCCTCCGTGGAAGTCCTGTCGCCTGCTCCCTCCCCTGAAAAACCACCAATTCATTAAATAAATCAGTAAATATCAAGGTTTATTAGACATTTAACGTATTAGTGCCCTAGGAAACTGTAAACTCTGTACAAAGTAGAGTGTGCTCCTCAGTTTTCTCTTTTTTGGACAAAACAAATTTACCAATCTGATTGATTGATTGATTTCCCCCTTGCGAGACCAATGTGTTTTGAAACACACTTGTGCACAGTTTTCATATACCTTGATCAAGTGTTATCAAACCACTGACAGCCAGAACTTAATCATTTAATAACAAGTGGTTTTATTGCAGCGTGTTGTCCTCAATCAATCACTCACTGGGCATAAAATGCAAACCTTGGCTGCTTCCTTGGTTGTTTTACTGCAAGTCTGTTATTGAAGTATGTTATATCTTTGAAGCCTTATTTTACTGCTTGGAATTGTCTGTGTGTTTGTTTGTTTTGTTTTTTTCCCCCACAAATTTAAAGAAAATTGGTTTTGTTTTATACCTGAATTTTTTTTTATAAGACTACGGTATTTTTTATGTACATTAAAAAAAAACTCACTCTTCTGCTGGAAACGGCTTTTTTTGATTTTGTTTTTGATTTTGTTTTTTGAAGAGAGATTTTCTTTTTCAAAATCTAGATGTATTTAACAGCTGGATCAGTCTATTTTGAGTCAAGGGGGTAATGGAAAGAGATCTTTGGATTATGACCCAGGACTGCACCCCACCTAGATTTTGAAAATACTTTTAAATGATTGGTTTTTTTGTGGGGTTTACAAGTATATTGGAAGCTTATGTTATTTAAAAGTTATTTTCCAATTGACGACTTGCTTGAAGTCTTGATATAGCAGCTTAGTCTGAGGAATGCTAATTCAAGCCGTAACTTGAACAGTAGTTTGTTGTGCCAAACATTGTTCAAATCTAACTTCAAAATAGTTTATTCAAGGAGCAAGGTGGCATTACAATAATTTATTAAATATCACTGTAACTGTTACACATTTTAATGGTTAGTTTGAATGTTATGCCTGTACCCTTCCAACTTGTTCACAAATCCAGTTAACTTGTTTTTCTGTCTGCTGTTGTAAAAAAGTGGTGATAGGTTCTCATGCCCAGTTTGATACGGTCTGTAGTAATACAGTTAATCCCAGTTCATACTTCCCTGTGAATGCGATACAAGTTTTTGGCGTCACAACTTCACTAAACCAATAATTTGTATCAGTTGACTTGTGCTAAACTCCTGCGAAGAATTCGCTTCACAACAACCATGTGACGTAAAAATTCATATAGCATTCGCAGGAAGTATGAGCCAGGCTTCAGTGTATGCGAGGTAACATAACGCTTGGACATACATGTAAGCGCGTCCAAGAGAAACTTGACATTCTGGTACTTAGCTTGTGTATTGTGTTAATTAAATACCACTAAGTATATTCAGCGCTCGCTCTCTCTCTCTCTGACTTGTTGCAGGTTACCAGCTAAGGAACGTATGGTGTGCAAGAACCAGAGATTATGAAGCCTCACCAGAGTACCTGTGTGACCCTACACTGAAACCAGCAGTTAACCATTCATGCAATATGATTTCATGTCCACCAAGGTACATTATCTGGACGTTTTAGTACGGGCAAATAACTTTTGAGAGCCAACTGCACTGCACGCAAAAGGAAAGCTGTGGTAGAATTCAAAATAGTTTTCTGACAGTGGCTTTACTATATACCCAACTAATTTTTGTGAAAATTTGAAATTTGAATATGAATGCCTTCGACTTGAAGGAACACTGGATGGATAAACAGGGCCAGCTCCCTTTCAGCATACTTAGTAGGCCTAATGCTTGAATCAACAACCTAAAGGAGATGTGCTAAACCTTTCATCTGCTTCACTAGGATGACCTGTGAATGTGTGAAATTGTTGGACATCTTGTTATCTAGTTAAGCTGTTAACTTCATTTTGATTCTACGTAAAAAAGGGAACTTATGAGGTATAAACAAGTCTTTCCCGTTTTCTCCACCTATAGTTGGTTTTAGGGAGAGTGCTGTGGTTTGATGTCTTGTGGCGTCTAATACAACAAAACTTAGTCCAACAAATAACAATGAAGTTGTTACTTCATTCTGATTCTACGTTTATAAAACCAAATCTGAACTTCTGAGATAAAAATAAGTCTTTCCTGTTTTCACCATTTAGTTTTGAGGGAGAGTGACATCTTTTGGCATCTTGAAAAACAATAAAGCAAATAACAATGAAGTTGAATGAAGTTGTTACTTCATTCTGATTCTACAAATTACAAGTCTCAACTTCTGTGAACCTTGTAAAAAAGAAATCTTTCTTGTTTTCACCATCAAGTTGGTTTGAGGGAGAGTGGAGCCCATGCTCGACATCGTGCGGCGTGGGACAGCAGGTCAGACTAGTCTACTGTGAGCAGGTCATGCATGGCGTCAGGGCAGAGATTATCGACGACTCCTTCTGTCAGACCGGTAGCCTGGGAGACAAGCCAGGGTATCAGCAAGAGTGTACGACCGCCGTCTGCCCTGAATGGAAGAGTGGCAACTGGTCTCAGGTGGGTAGGCGAGGGAATTCACTCAATTACAATATTAACAGCTGCTTATTGTGATAGGCTATTAATCCCTATCACACCCTAAGTTCTACTCGATTTAAGATCCTACAGATTTTTTTTCTTTTTCAAAAAGACATTTCCACTAAACTTATAGGTATGTTTATGATAAGGGCTCTTTTAAGAGCACTTAATATAAAAAAAAGTGCTGTTAAAAGAGAAAGATCAGTTGGTAGATCTTTTCAGCGTATTTGTACCAACATGTAGAACTTTGTAGCATAGAGCCAATGACCTTTTTATGTGAACTGTTTGTGAGTTTGACGTATCTCCAAATTTTAAAGGATTGCGCATAGCGCTTGACGTAGTGGATATCCGGCCTTCGCCACACCCACTTCACACACTGGCTCCACTGACTACCAGAAGCCAACAAAAGTTGCATTTAGCAAGTTTCTCTTTAAAGAGTTTTGCAAGTAAAGTTTGATAATAATTGACTTTGCGTTTCAAAGACTAAAGGTCTTCTCGGAATGAAAAGTTTCTGTTATAAGAAGTGCTTTTGAACGATGAACATAGTTTTTTTAGTCAAATTACATACAAACGTATAGCAGCTTTTAAGCCGGAAGTAGCGAAAACCTTTGCCCCGAGAAAATATGCACAAGTGTGACGCAATGACTTATTACCAAAAGAATAATTTCAAGAGGCAACAGTGAACATTGCCTGCATTGCTCTTGTAGTGAACTTGGATCGCCTCTCCAATACCCCTGCCTTAATAACTAGGACATCAGAACACTCGGAGTGAAGACACTTTTTGTTGTTTTCAAGTTGTTTTCTTTTTCTAGACTCTGTTAAGCGGTGTGTGAACATCATTTGATGAGTGAGAGCACTCTATAAATGTATTTATTGTATTGTAATTGTATTGTATTCCATTAAAACTCTGGGAAAAACAGAGAAAACACAATATATAATTATAGCAGAAATCTGATGAAGAACCCACCAAATTTTAAATCACTTCAATTTTTTTTTACATGACTTAAACAAATCCTTTCCTTTAAGGCAAGTATCGAATCCCTCACTCCTCACCGATTAAAGTAACCCAATATTTGTTTTGCCTCCTGTGGTTGCCGTCTCCAGTGCTCCGTCACCTGCGGGCGTGGTGTTCAGACACGCTCAGTCGTCTGTAGCTCTGATGAAGTCCTTGGCGACGCTAGCTGCCCTGCCGACATCCAGCCAGACAGTCAGCTTGAATGTGACTTAGGGCCGTGTGAGAATGTGGACTGGCTGGTGTCTGAATGGACTGATGTAAGTTTTGTTGTACTCGAACTAAATGATAAAAAAATATATTCACCATGTCTGGTTAGTTTGCTTTGCACTCAAAGGGCAGGTTTACATTTGATAATTACTATTATTATTATTAATTATTCGACCAATACAATATAATCGCTCTTAAAAATTAATGGCAATAAAAACCTATAGCATTATTTGATAGAATAAAGCATTTTGAGAATTATTTCACTTTGAGGTGATGTGGTTATGTAAAAAGATAACAGTTTTTATGCCCCAATATTTGAATCTTTGGTAACACTTCTCAGATTGAGTATCCTGCCTGGATATATTCACTCTGGATTTTTGTCGATATCTCAAAAATCCCTTCAGCCTTTTGAAATGACATTTTCAGATGTTTCTTCTTTGTGTAGATCTATATTTGTAAATCAAATAGTTCCAAAAACCAAGAGAACACTTTGCCTTTAACTTCCCTTATTTTGTTTTGCAGTTACATTTTTACAACATTGCCACAGTTTACTTAAGAATGTTTGTCTCCTCTACTTTCTATTCAGTGTTCTCAACGCTGCGGGGAAGGTATTCAAACTAGACAGCTGTACTGTGTGGGTCCCTCCGGCACCATCTATAGTGAGGATGTCTGTAACGCTAAACTACGCCCAGATTCCACCCAGCAATGCTCCTCTATGCTAGCCTGCCCCCCTATGTGGCATGCCTCAAGATGGACAGAGGTAACTATGGCTGAGAAACTGCAGATAAATCAAAACAATTATATTTTAGAACAGATTGAAATGCACAACTTCCCAATGGGGTCACAATCATTGCATTTGGCAGAATAATGCTCTATATTTAGAACATTCCTCATTTAGAAAGTGGTGGTTTCAATCTAATTATTGTGTCTGCATTAATTTTATATTCTAAACAAAACCCTTGTTTTGTTGTTTTCTATCTTATAGAGGATTTGTAGAGCTGTCGAAATAGTCGGAGACAGTGTTCATGTTTTGTGTGATCCATCATATTTTACAGGACATAACAAACCTGTACAAGTTGGGATTCAGTCCCTCGTGTGAGTCAGAAGAATAATCCATATTTCGTATAAACTATGGATGCTTTTCAACTCTGAACTAGCGAGTAGGACCACTTGGAGTAAATTTTGACTGGTGTTTTAACCGTTTAGCTGTTAAAGGAGAATGGTGTAAAAGCTACGCTCTGTGTTATTCACACCTTGCAACTGAATAACTGGTTGCGATCCAATAGATGATTGCAGTTCCTTTGTGCATTCAATTTCATTGTCCTTTTTTTTCTTCAGTGTTCAACAGATTGTGGGGATGGTGTACGCATAAGGAACGTCTTCTGTGCACAACTTGTCGATGGTGAATGGAAGACAGCTCCAGATAGTGTGTGCAATGCTACCATCAAGCTACCTACTTCTGATGTGTGCAGTAACGGGCGGTGTGTTGACTCTGCATGGTTTACAGGACCATGGGGAAAGGTAATCCACAAAATCTTTTTGCAAGTTCTTACTCTGTTCTAGTTATTTGGTGTACTGTACGGTGATGGTGAATTGCAGAATTAAACAAGCGGTAACTAGAGGTTGTATCCCAGATAACCTAATGAAAAGCTAAGGCTAACCTCAAGTTACCGCCTGTTTAATTTTGCATTCATCTCTAGCTCAACCCAATCATGCCAGCTAAGAAAGAATTGCAGAATTAAATAAGGGAATCAATGTGTGGTGAAGCGGTTTTCAACTAGTGGTTTAAACCCCCGAGGCCTGGTTCTTGATAATTTTACGGAGACGAAGTCGAGGTAAATTATCAAGAACCAGGCCTCGGCGGGTTTAAACCACTAGTTGAAAACCGATTCAACACACTTTGATTCTCATTCATAAATACCTTTTCGGTCAAAAAACATCAACACTTTTTGTCAAAAAGTAAAATAAATGCAAAAATTATAATTGTTCAATGATTTCTTTCAACACAACACCCCTCCAGCTATGAAATGGTAAGGCCCTCGGGTAAACAACTCTCGACCAATAGGAATGAATAAACTGGATTATAAGCACAGGTGAAAGCTCGCATGTCACGCCCATGTTTCAACACTTTTTACTGGGTTTTTTGTGACGCGCTCTCCACCAATAGGAATAGCAAAACTGTCTTAGGTATTTATGAATAAGCAGTAATTCGAGGAAACTAGAGGTTAACCCAGTTTTAAGACTTCTGCTAAGAATAGTTTGTTATAATAAAGACATTTTGAAACATACAATCTCTTAAAGATAATACTTCTTCTGGGGATACTAAAATGAAAAGAGAAACCGACAGAACTTGTCTCTTTAATAGGCAAAGCAAATGGTGTAGCATTAAGTGAGTATTGTTAATGATTAGCATGTGTTTTTGTGTTTGTAGTGTTCGCTCAACTGTGGAGGAGGCAAGAAGATTCGACAGATCATGTGCTTTGGGGCTGGCCTTTCATTGGATGGTTCAGCATGCGATATGTCAAGTCAGCCAATAGAACAAGAGTCATGTAATGCACATCCTTGTGACAATGGTGAAGGTACGTCCAATGCTAGAGAAGAACAACTACAGGACGGTTTTCAATGCCTCCTTTGTGGAAAGACTAAACCAAAATTTCAATTTTGACTGGATGCCAGATACTTGCAAACTTTGGCAGTTACACAAACAGTTTTTTTATATATTTTTTATAATTTCAACAACAAAAAACTGTAAAATGCTCCAGATTCCACATTAGGGCGGATTTTAAAACCAAGCTAAACACCAAGCAGCATACCAAAGTCCTTGTTTCAATTCTGGGTGCTTCGGCCAAGCATCCTCAAATGTGGATCCACAATGCCCCACAGTTTCAAACGAAAAAAAACCTGGGCAGAACCTTTCCTACAGCCATTTGTCATTAACAAAAGCAAATAGTAGATATTTCTCATCTAGTTTGAAAAAAACTCTTGATAATATCTAGATGTATTCTTTGTGAAGAGGGTAGACCTCTTACAAACTTAGGCTTGGCTTCATGTTAGACCTCCTCATACTATTATTTAGCTCCTTTAAAGGTTTACCTTGTGTTGTACTGCCTAAAGCCCGGTCCATACTTTCTGCGAATGCGAATCGAAGCGAATTTTGACGTCACAGCCCTGTTTTTGCTGCGAGTTGAACACATTTCAACTGATGCGAATTATGCATTGCGAATTTGTGACTTCAACATTCAGATCGCCTTCGCAGGAAGTATAACGCGAGCCTTATAGTATGGAAATAACCTTAACTTGAGCCCTTAACCACTGTTTTGCTTATAGGAGGCTGTGCAACCACTGCTTATGGTTGCTGTTCCGATCAAACAACACCTGCCACTGGTCCAGGCCAAGAAGGATGCAATCAAAGGTTAGTAATCCAATCTCATGGTTCTCACTTTAAATTGGAAGGATTTATCGTTCACTATAGGGCCAACTCATCCATTTTGGCACTCGTAACCAAGAACTGTTTCAGCTGCCATTTGTTAATCACTGGCCAATAACCCAAACAGCTATAGGTTGAGTTCGCCAAATCGGACCATACTTAGCAAGGTCCAAACTGGGCCCAATTTCTCAAGTGCATAAATAACATGATAGGCATGAAACATATGACCAAGCAACGTTTTCTGTAACTTAAACTCACATTGACAGTTTCCCTGATAGTTTTTGCGGGAAAAAATTGCACCATTTTCTGCTAGAGTATCTTAATAACATTTTGCCCTGGTTTGTTCATGCAGATACAGGGGAAAAAATACATCAGTATGCAGGCCCCTGATTTTGGCCTTGGTGCCCCTTCAAAAGTTTCATTACAGACCTTAAGATTTTGTGTCCTTTGGCTGTTTGTATGCTTAAATTCACCCAAACCGAATCATTGCAACTTAAGTTTTATTTGATTTGATTTTGTCCATTCAGCTCAACCGTTGCCCCTACTGAGCCCCCAACATCTTTCCCAACCTGCCTTGATACCGCCTTTGGATGCTGTGCAAATGACATAGATGCAGCCTCTGGACCAGAAGGACAAGGTTGTGAGGAAGGAGAACCCCTTGGTAAGCTTACAACGTTTGAAACAAAGAAATAATTCTACATTTTTGTTTCTTAAAAGTATAAGATGTGGAGAGGCTGTGAATGGTCTGAATGAAACACAATGCGGTTTCATGTTAGGTTTGTGGTAGCACCATGTGTAAATCTTTTTGAGTTGAATCCGAGAAGAACCGGTGGTTGACGACTCAATGTTTCGATCAGTATGCCCTAATCCTCTCCACGAGGTCATGTTCCTCTAAAGAGTATCAGAGCATGCTGATCAAAATGTTGGGTTGTCAATCACTGGTTAGAACCAACACTACTAAAAAATTAATTATAAACATGTGGCTACCACAAACCTTACCTGATGTTACTCACACCATGCAAAGTTTAAAATTCTAAATTGAGGTTTGCTGGAGTTGATATTTCCAAACCATGAATAATTATCAATAATTATAATATTATACCAAAAAAACATCAATAAAAGGCATTATACTGTAGACTTAAAACAAGCAAATATTTATTTTGTTGTGGGTTTTTTTCTGTTGCTTTCTTTTCCATCAGAAACTTGTGAATTGGCGCAGGACACTGGAGCCTGCTTTGCCTATGGTATAAAGTGGTTCTATGACGTTTACTCTCAGCGTTGTACTCAGTTCTGGTATGGTGGCTGCGGAGGAAACGATAACCGATTTGATTCTGAACTTGAATGCCTGGCACTCTGCGCAATACAACAACTCCCAATGGCACAAGAAGGTATTTACATGTGGTGAACTTTTGATGTCAATTATTTTTTGACCATTTGACCATATAGACGCCTTGCACAATGCAGAATGCACCTTGAACTATGCACGTTTTCCTTTTCCACCTTGTTGGGAGTCAATTTTTTTGTGCACATTTTGAATCTCAAATTGACTCCTAAAATGGCAGACAGGATGGGCACGTTGCATGTTGTGTAAGTTGTCTATACATTAGTACAAATGATGCATTGTGTCATCAGGTGAAATGTCATCACAGACCATAATGGGCAACCTTGTTCCAAGTGGTGTAGGATGCCGCTGCATCTTTTTCCCATAAAAATGTCTTGCTCGATCATAGCCCTTGGAAGTGTGACTTTGAAATATCTAAATAAATTGGATATTTTAATTAGTTTTGTGGTTGATGTTTATTAAATACTGTATAATCAATACTTTCCAGATTTTTGTAAACAATTCCACGGCAAATCACTCGGGTGCATTGCTAGAGTACAAGAACCAGTTTAATGTTTAATTGTCAATCTTAGTGTTTGTAGTACGTATTGGCCTTTGCACTCTATTGGGGGGTTGGGTAATTAAGTATGGGAAGTGAGCAATGTGGTTGCCCTGCATTTAAGTTTCAGGATTTCTGGGCTCAACTTTTTAAAAGATTTTCCTCACATCCTCCCCTTATGATGTTAAAAGTTTGGCTACTTTTTTATCTTGCAGAAATCTGCGAACTAGCCATGGAGGTTGGCCCGTGCAAAGCGAGCATTGAAAGTTTCTTCTACAACACCGAGTCGGGCGAGTGTGAGTCTTTCATCTATGGCGGGTGCCATGGTAATAGAAATAAGTTCCGAACCATGGAGGAGTGCAACATCAAATGCAGTTCAATGAATAAAGGTGAGAAGTTATGTCTTTTTTCATCTTTATGGAAAAATTATTTAAAACTTTAAATGTACCCACCTGCTTTGAAGCACTTGTTGCCTATTATTACATTCATTTATGGATTAATCTTAATATACTTTAAGGATACACATAGGAAAGCCCCTACTTTTTATTTGATTTCTCATCTTCTTTAAAAGCGATGATGAAGTGCCATTTTCATAATATTGATTGAAGATATGAATCATAAATTTCTCAGGCCCCAGTGAAGTTCCCACAAAGATATTTCATTTGTACTTCTCTATTTCGTTTGCTCGACGTCAGACCCATGCTCTCTGCAGCAAGATAGAGGCAACTGCTTCGAGACGCAAGTCCGCTGGTTCTATGATGCTTACTCCAACCAGTGTGAGCAGTTCAACTATACCGGCTGTCTCGGCAACCCAAACCGCTTTGAGGACTCGGCCAGCTGCGAGGAGAAATGTGTTGTGGTCGAAAAGGTACCAGTGGTACAGGATACTGTAGGAGTCATTGTTGGTAAGAACTGTTTATGGTTAAATTAGGTGAGGTCTGCGGTAGCACACTACATGTAAAGAACCAGTGTTTGACAGCTCAGCATTTGGATCGGTATGCTCTGATCGTCTTCAGGAGAATGAGTTGTCAAGCACTGTTTTTTTTTCTTTTAGAACCAGCACTACTCAAAAGAGATTTACACATGGTGCTTCTGTAAACCTCACCTAATTATACTCCCAGCACACTAAATTTAAAATCCTACCGATATTTAGTTTAAAAACTCTTGGCATAATTCCCATACCAGAAGAATTTTCACTAACAGAACAAGAAAAGTTCAATTGAGAGAGTTAACAGCAAACAAATCATGTAAATAATTGCCTCAACCCATCCCCATCGATGACGAGAGTTTTTGATTTTTCTTCCCAGATGTGTGTGGACTACCATCAGACGCTGGACCATGCAAGGCTTTGATCACTCAATGGGCTTACAACAAAGATTTGAACGCTTGCCAGCGATTCAACTATGGAGGCTGTGAAGGGAATGACAACCGATTTGCCTCTGAAATCGAATGTCGACATGCTTGTGTATCAATTGCTGGTAGGTTTCATTTCAGTATTTTAAACAGGCATGATTTAAGTATGATTTCCGAATTTCTGAAAGTCAGTGAAACTGTCTGAAAAGTCTATGTCAACCCATGTTCACAATAAATTGTTCTCTTTTTTTAAGGGCCATTAGCATGTCTGTTGAAAAGTTATACCGGACAATAGCTTTTTCTGGGTATCATGGGACCAGTGAGTAAGCTGGCTGACTAGTGAAAAAACGAATTAAATGTTTTTTTCTGGACTGAAAAAGTTAAGGCTCACAATATCTGGTGGCACATTCAAAGGCGCCCGTCAATTAGAAATACTAAGATGTTTCTTGAATAAAAGATTGAAAAGACGGCGCATCGTCAACAGCAGGTTTTATTTCCTTACCTCATCTGGCAAGGAGTTCCAGAGTTCTGCGTAGATTGCTTTGCAAATTTGGGAAAAGATGGTTTCAGTGAGGATGAAGAACGGGACCTGTTCATAGGGCGCGGATTTGCAACAGGTCCTGAATATAGGATGGAGCTAAACCATGAATGGCTTTGTATGAGAGGAGCAGGTTTTTTAATAGTATTTTGTCTTTGCAACAGGTCCTGAATATAGGATGGAGCTAAACCATGAATGGCTTTGTATGAGAGGAGCAGGTTTTTTAATAGTATTTTGTCTTTGATGGGAAACCAGTGAGGAAAAGATAAAGTGCTATGTGCTCGACAGGGCCCAATTTCATAGAGCTGCTAAGCACCAAAATTTGCTTAGCATGAAATGTCTGCCTCGATAAAAACAGGATTACCAACCAAATTTCCACATGGTTTTTCAGGATGAGCAAACATCAGCTGAATACCAGTAACACGTAATATGCAACAAAGGGAAATTTTGTTGGTAATCATGTTTTAATCAAGGAAGAAATTTCATGCTAAGCAAATTTTTGTGCTTAGCGGCTCTATGAAAATGGGCCCTGATTATGAGTACATTGTTGAAACAAATCTACTCAGCAAACAGTACATGATGCACTGGGTGTTACCACAAACTGACTATAAATTGATACCTCGCCATGCAATGCCTCAAAATCAATATACTTCGCAGGTGTTCTTCAGAAATTTAGAGTGCAATTAAAACGCTTTTTCCATTGAGTGTCTTAAATGAAATAAAACCCTTAAATTTCTGTATGTTATTTTTAGCTGAAGAGTGTTCGATGGATCTTGACAGTGGTCCATGTAATGACTATCTACCTACATGGGGATTCAATAAGACTGTTGGTCTCTGCCAGCCGTTTGTCTACAGCGGGTGCGAGGGGAACGACAATCGCTTTGAAACGAAAGACGCTTGTGATCATAAATGTGGACCAAAAGGTAAGAATATTAATTTTTATTTTACCCATATACATCGATGTGTTGCACACAAAACAGTTACAATATTTACAATATTCCACACCAGTAATATGCCTGTGATTTGTTCACAGAGCTCGGGAAAGTACTGAGTATAAACACACAAAAAGGGTTAACAAATTAAGGGTAGCAACAAAAAAAAGTTGTTAAATCTACTTGATGTCTTGTTTTTCCAGCTGTGACAATGTGTCATCGCAGTCGGAACTACGCTTTCTACACTTCCCAGGGAAACCTTGGTGCCTTCATTCCACAATGTACACTGGAGGGTTACTTTGAGTCCATGCAGTGCCACGGTAGCACTGGATACTGTTGGTGTGTAGACATGGACGGCAAGGAAATCAATGGTAGCAGGCGAGCACCGGGGATTCACGTGCAGAGACCAGACTGCGAAGGTTAGTTTTGATCGCCATTCTTCTGATATATCAGGCCCGATTCTTCACGGGGGCAATGAAGGCGATTGCCTCCATGCCCTCTGGTCAATGCCTTAATGCCTCAAAATGCTCCGGTAGATATTTACAATTTCCTCATAGGGTGCCCTTTGCCAAGGAGAAAATGTCTTGGTGCCATTGCCTTTTCAAAACGAAGCATACAGGCCTGTGATTTCATGCTTCTAACGCCAGCTCTTTGCAGGAAAAAAAAACCCCAAAACTGTTTGACTCTATTGGATAAATCCATTGAAAGAAACGCAGATCAATGAAAGAATAAACGCATTGTCTCTAAGTTTGGGAACTTTGATGGAAAACCATCAATTAGAACTATAATTGGCTGGCCAATTTGAGTGATAAACAAAATTGCTGATTTTCAATTGTTTTTACTTGGACCTTCCACTGATTAAAAGAACATTTTCTTGCGTTTCTTTTAATGAGCTGAGACAATAAAACTAAGTGTTGTAAACTGCTTACCAATAAAACTAAGTGTTGTAAACTGCTTACCAATAAAACTAAGTGTTGTAAACTGCTTACCAATAAAACTAAGTGTTGTAAACTGCTTACCAATAAAACTAAGTGTTGTAAACTGCTTACCAATAAAACTAAGTGTTGTAAACTGCTTACCAATAAAACTAAGTGTTGTAAACTGCTTACCAATAAAACTAAGTGTTGTAAACTGCTTACCAATAAAACTAAGTGTTGTAAACTGCTTACCAAGCGAAAGGACATGTTGGTATGAATGTATAATAAAAGATAATGGCCTGACTTTTCGACCCTAGCAGAGTCTTTCTGGAAGGTTTTTATTAGGAAGTCCACAAATTGTTTTTATTTTGTTTTTGAATAACAGCTTCTTTTTCTTTTCTCCTAAGCACTCCGCCCCAAAATGTTGACAACCTGCCAGCGACATCTGAAACAGGTGATTGGAAAGGATGGAAGAGCTCCCCCTGGACGCTATGTCCCACAGTGCACTGAGGTTGGGGAGTATGAAACCATCCAGTGCTATGGAAGCACAGGGTACTGTTGGTGTGTCAATGAGAATGGGGAAGAGGTTGAAGGATCGAGGAGGGGCCCAGGAATGGGTTCACCAAACTGTCACGGTGAGTTTAATAGTGTGATAAGAGTTGAGTATAGAGCAGTCATGTACCTTCCCTCCTTTTGGTAAGCAGGGATTTTCATAGAGATTTATAACAACTGAAAGTAGCAAAAATAATGGTGAAGAGACTAGGTTACCAGCCGAAAGATGATTTCAAATGTACTCTCTCAAATGTTCTCTCTCTGACAGGTATTCTGCTCATTTTTGCTCAGCAGCAAGTTGTTAACCAAATACTGAGAAGAAAATTACATTTTTGAAACTGCTTTACTTGTTTTTCAATGATGGTAGAAAGCTTCCCTTAAAATATTACTTGCTGAGGTGCTGTTGTTTTTATCTTGTTTGGACATTGTATTTTGTGTTGTACAAAAAGTACCCAAACCTTTAACCAGCTCTATGATGTTGGGCCAAAACTTTTGGCTCATCCTACTCCAGAATGTAAAACTCCCCAAAGAATAATGCTATTTATTGTTTGTTTTCTACTAATTTTAGGAGGACCCCAAGGCCCATGTCCAACCCTGATCAGTAACATGCAGTCTGGCCTGGCTAATAGTGGATTCAACCCACAGTGCACCCCCAATGGAATGTTTGTGCGTGTACAATGCGATGGTGTGGCACAGTGTCTATGTGTGAATGAGACAACTGGAGATATACTCAAAGTCCTTAATGAGGTGCCACAGGACGGTGACTTTGATGCTTGTAATGGTAAGAGTCTGCAAAGACCTTCATTTCAGCCTTAAAAATCCATTCATTTCTGTATAAACATCACAAAATGCCCAGACATTGCCAATACTGTTCATTTCTTTAATGAAAGTTTTTCTGGAAATAACATGAAACAGACAATTTTGTTTTGTGTTTAGACATTGGGATTTATGTTAAAACACTACATATGGAATATTGCATATCTGGACATGACCTTTACTTTGACCTGTTTATTTGAATGGAAGTAGGTCAAACCTTGCGGCCGTTTGTGGCCGCTATGGTAATTTTTGTACAAGCCGCTTGTGACCGCTATGGTCTTTAAAGTAAATGTTATGTTTAGTGTTTGTCTGAAACCAAAATTTATTTGGGTCGACCCAGAGTCGCTCCAAATTTAATTGGTTTGGCGCAACTAGAGCACTTATCTTAAACGGGTGTAATAGAGTTATAATGAGAAATGGAAAAAAAAACATAAGTTTCTAACCTCAATGAAATAGGAAGGTAAAATACTTTGAGAGAACTTTTACTGGTCTTTGGGTGTTTTAGTGCCAACATTATGGGAGAATGCTGACATTGGGTCAGCATAACACATGCTATATTAGTTATTTTCTTTGTAAATTAGTCTTTGACTTTTATTTGGTGATGTATGTTTTTAAATAAACCAAAATTCAATTGAAATTTTCATATTTACTTTTAGATGCCCATGAAGAGTTGACGCCGTGCCAACAACACAGGAACAGCGTTCTATCTGAGGAGGAACTCGATGGCCACATCCGCTATGTCCCGGAATGCACTGAGTCTGGCGACTACAACCAGATCCAGTGTTATGGAGACACAGGTCATTGCTGGTGTGTGAATGAGGTCGGAGAAGAGATTGATGGAACACGTAAGCAGCCTGGACAAGGGCTCCCTGAATGCACTGGTAGGTACACATGGCATGGGAATTCATTGGTTGTTCCTGGATGAACTGGCTCATTGATTTTATGGTGATGTAGAAAGGCTGTAGATATTCAAAGATGGAGTGAGCTTCAGTGGAGAGCAAAACCCATCGTCCAAGTTATATTTGTGTTGGAGGAGAGAGTCTGGTAATCCAGTAAAATGTGACACCCGGGAGTGTCGAGAGACCTTATCCTGAACAAGTGAAGACCCAGGCCTGCTGCCAACATTGATAAACATTTATTTCTTCACACTGTTACTTTGATTGAGGCTTCGGCTTGGGCTCTTGCTAGAGGCTCTGGCTTAGGCCATGCTTGTGGCTTCAACAGTCTGTTTAAAGACCTGTACCAAAAGCAAATGTTTTCATATTAATTATAAAAAGCCAGAGCCCAAATCGTAGTTTTAAAAAGGAAAACATACTTATATCAATTTGTAACTTTTTCTGGTTGTGTGTAGCTACAGCTAAAGGTTGCAAGGCAACACGGGAGGAGCGGCTGTTAGCCGAACTCCGCGGTGCCTTTATTCCCGACTGTACTGAAGAGGATTTATACGTACCAACACAATGCCATGGAAGCACTGGTCACTGCTGGTGTGTTAATGAAATGGGTGAAGAGATCCTAGAAACGAGACGAGGGCCTGGAGAAGAGAGGATTGACTGTGAAGGTAGGTTCTTCATTCCAGACATACATTTGTTGTAAAAGGGATTGATACCTTTGGTCTTCCGAACCGTTCGTCTGTTTTAATCATGTAGATAAAGACAATCAAACTAAACAGCGAAAATTTAATTTCTAAAGGTGATAGTGTTTTTAAGATATTGCTAAAAATACTGAGTGGTTTAGTCCATGCAGGAAGAATAATTTCTAATGGGAATACACAATCTGAGAAAAAGTTTCTGACAGTTACGTTTCTCAAATTAAAGTTTTTGGGTATAAAAACTGAGAGCTTTTTCCATAATCACATAACTTCAAAGTGAAATTATTCTCAAAAAAACTTGTTGCTGTACTTTCAACCAAGTAAATTTTTATTGCCATTTCAAACGTATACCGTCCCTTTAAATGTAGAAATTTTAAGTAATGATTTGGAACTTAAAACCAAATTAAAGTGTCATAGGAGTAAAGTGGTTGCTAAAAGTATTTGTTTATGTTGGCAAGTTTATTCAACAGATGTCTGTGTTTTGGGGTTTTGTATTTTTTAGACATCTGCAGTCTTCCAAGAGTCACAGGACCTTGTCGTGGGTTCTTCCCATCCTATGGTTTTAACCAAAGCACGGGCAAGTGTGCTGAATTCATCTATGGTGGCTGCCAGGGGAACGGAAACCGTTTCCAGACGATACAGGCCTGCTTGATAGCTTGCACAGGTAGGCCAAGTTTGCCATGACCTTTCATCATCTGATATATCAACACCAAACAGACAAGCTAGCAGGCAAACTGCTGTGGTGCAGTGCATATTGGTATTCGCACCTTATTTCGCACAGTACATAAAGATTTACGGACATAACAGCACAATAACATATACTGCTCATTTAAAACACCAAATGTGACTTGTATAGTACTTCGAGAACATAATGCATAGCTGCTTTACTTCTCACACATACTAAATGTTAAAAGTACTTTGATTAATTTGTTTTCTTTTGAATGAAAAATGGAAGTTACAGCTGGCACCCCTGACAATAAAATTTACAATAGTGAGACAACCAACATAAGGGCTAAGTAGATCAATCGTTTGAGTGCCAGCATGTTAATCAGGAGTTCACAGGTTCAAGTCTCGCTCCTGTTACTTTTTCTTTATTCAACTCAAAAATTTTGTTTAATGAAAGTAAACTATAGCAAGGTATTATTTCTTTAGACTATCAACCTCCGACATCAACTGTTTCACCATCACCAGCGGCAACCACATCAACAACCACAAGGAGTTCAGCTGATGATAAAACTACAACAGATTCTTCAGCAGTCCAGTTTACTACTGAAGCTTTGACATCAACTAAAGAATCTGAAACATCCACTAGAAATCCATCAACAACTCCTTCCCGACCATCAACTACAACTTCTAGCCCATCAACTACACCAAGCACAACATCAGCTAACCATGCGAAATCGTCAACTGAATCCACTACTACTGTGAAATCAACAACAGCTGAGCAATCCACGCCACCATTGCCAGATAAACAGCCCGAGCCGTCCACCACCCAAGAGTCTACAACACACCATTCCTCAATGTGTGAGATTCATCGTCAAGAAGCTCTTGCAAACACCCTCCCTGGTGTGTTCATTCCACAGTGTGCTGAGGACGGCTCGTTTCTACCTAAGCAGTGCTATGGACTGCTTGGTTTGTGTTGGTGTGTGCATGAGGATGGTACGGAACAGGGAGGCACTAGGGTTGGCACCAATGAACCACTGGACTGTATGGGTGAGTTGAGTGTTTGGCCTGAGGCAAAAATTAAGTATAGTTTAGTTTTTGTTACTAAAGCCAAGGGTGCTGTGTACATTTTAGTATTATTAACATCATTCAAAAATAATTTTACACCACTCTTGATAGATAGCATTTCTTTTATTCAAACCAGGTTTTTTATGTTACCCTCTGCATCATTTCAGAAAATAATCAAAGTTTTAATGTAACAAAAAAAATCACTTTTTATCTTCAGACGTGTGCAGTATGCCTGAGTTCAGAGGTCAGTGTCCTGAAAATATTGACATGTGGTTCTTCAACGCCGAAGCAGACGTTTGTGAGATGTTTGTCTACAGTGGCTGCCAAGGCAACCAGAATCAGTTTGAGACGCAGGAAGCTTGCGAGAATCGATGCATCACTCCCGGTAAAAGCTTGTTGCATACTTGAACACAAAGTTGTTTCAGCCTAAAAATCTAATTTTCCCCCAGAAAAATTCTTCCCTGAAGAATGGTGGTGCTCTACCAACTGAGCTATCTAGAGATAAGTTGGCAGTCTCCATATTATTTTTGTCAATATCTTTGACACCCCTAAACAAAGATATTGACAAAGAGACTACAATTATAGGGTTAGAAAGCTCAGTTGGTAGAGGGCCGGATCTAGAGGTCACAGGTTCAAGTCGCACTCTTGTAAATATTTCCGTCTTCAACCCCAAGTTATACCTTTACAATGGGTAAAAGTGTCTGGAACATTAGAGAGCAGTAGACTGGAGAGTTTAGGATGATAGAGGGCAGCAGACTTACAATCCAGGTATCAAAGAAGAGGTTTCCACAAAAACATTCAGAAGAGATTGAGTAAACTTCCACTTCCAGTGCTATTAGAAGAGAAAACAACACACAACAATTTCTTGATTAATTGACACAAATGTAAAACATGTGGACAAATGGTCTGACCGGAAAGAAATTAAGAGACTGTGAGATATAGATGCCCTATGCTGAAGGAGATATAGATGCCCTATGCTGAAGGAGATATAGATGCCCTATGCTGAAGGAGATATAGATGCCCTATGCTGAAGGAGATATAGATGCCCTATGTTGAAGGAGATATAGATGCCCTATGCTGAAGGAGATATAGATGCCCTATGCTGAAGGAGATATAGATGCCCTATGCTGAAGGAGATATAGATGCCCTATGCTGAAGGAGATATAGATGCCCTATGCTGAAGGAGATATAGATGCCCTATGCTGAAGGAGATATAGATGCCCTATGCTGAAGGAGATATAGATGCACTATGCTGAAGGAGATATAGATGCCCTATGCTGAAGGAGATATAGATGCCCTATGCTGAAGGAGATATAGATGCACTATGCTGAAGGAGATATAGATGCCCTATGCTGAAGGAGATATAGATGCCCTATGCTGAAGGAGATATAGATGCCCTATGCTGAAGGAGATATAGATGCCCTATGCTGAAGGAGATATAGATGCCCTATGCTGAAGGAGATATAGATGCCCTATGCTGAAGGAGATATAGATGCCCTATGCTGAAGGAGATATAGATGCCCTATGCTGAAGGAGATATAGATGCCCTATGCTGAAGGAGATATAGATGCCCTATGCTGAAGGAGATATAGATGCCCTATGCTGAAGGAGATATAGATGCCCTATGCTGAAGGAGATATAGATGCCCTATGCTGAAGGAGATATAGATGCCCTATGCTGAAGGAGATATAGATGCCCTATGCTGAAGGAGATATAGATGCCCTATGCTGAAGGAGATATAGATGCCCTATGCTGAAGGAGATATAGATGCCCTATGCTGAAGGAGATATAGATGCCCTATGCTGAAGGAGATATAGATGCCCTATGCTGAAGGAGATATAGATGCCCTATGCTGAAGGAGATATAGATGCCCTATGCTGAAGGAGATATAGATGCCCTATGCTGAAGGAGATATAGATGCCCTATGCTGAAGGAGATATAGATGCCCTATGCTGAAGGAGATATAGATGCCCTATGCTGAAGGAGCTCTTATTAGAACTGTTGAACCATAAATACTAATTTTGTCAAATACATATTTACTTCAAATGTAGGTTGTTCTGTTACCTGTAACTGTTTTTCTTTCTATTTGTGAATACTTATTTATGGTGAGATATGAAATGCTCCGCTTTGTAAACCCAAATGACATCAATTCATTCATGTATGTTTTTTTGTTTGTAATTACAGCCCCCACATCTTGCGTAGAGAAACGTGAAATGGCTCTGAGTTCCGATAATCTGGGTGAGTTTGTCCCTCAGTGCACCGCAGACGGTCAGTTCACATCCCAGCAATGCCACGGTAGTATCGGCCATTGTTGGTGTGTGGATGACCAAGGAATGGAACTAGGGGCGACACGTAGAGGGCCTGGAGAAGAGCTACTGGATTGTGAGGGTGAGTGAGAGTTGGCAGACAGAGGTTTTTCATTTAACCTTCTTACTTGTATCAAGACCAAATAATAATAATATGTTAAGCCGATAACATTCTGTATCAGGAAATATTATAGAAAGTACATGCGAAGATCAAAAATTTCGGGATACAAATCGTGCTTGCAAAACAAATAGTTGTACCCGCAACTTAACTGTCATGGTAGAACTATCCAAAGGTACAAACTTCACTTGTTAAAAAACATAGAATTCTTCTGTGGCATTTGTATCATCAATTTTTCTCTTTGAATGGCATTCTACTCTATTTGCTTGTGGAAATAATAAAGTGTTGTCTGAATTCTAAAGAAGTCTTTCCGATTCTTTAAAAGAAAAATTACCCTTGATTTTTCATTTAGAAGACTATCAAATGCATCAATGGAACTTGGGAATGTTGGCTCGTGAATTTTCAGTAAAAAAATTTGCTCTCCTTTTCCTTTTTTCTTTTTTACCATGAAGGGGATATTTCAAGGACGATGTTGTTGATTCGTTTGTTCAGCAGTGAGGTTTATTAAAATTTCAATTTTTTTATTTATACATGTTTTTTTTACATTTTATTTTTAAGGGGGGGATGGTGTTAGGTGTGCCAAAATAATAATTCATCCTGCTACTGTTACTCAAATGTTGATTTCACCCTAAACTATTGAACACTATTTAATTCAGATGTTTGCAGTCTGCCCAAGTACAGCGGACCCTGCAGAGGTAACTTTGCCTTGTTCTACTATGATGTCATGGATGGGAGATGCAAATCGTTTGTTTATGGTGGGTGCCAAGGCAACGGTAACCGATTTGAAACGTTGGAGGAGTGTGAACAAACTTGCTATGTTCCAGGTAAGTGAAGAGATAGAAATGTCTACCCCTCCACACAAATATAACAACAACAACAACAAGCACAATTCAATTAAAATAAAGTCTCCTTACTGCTACTTTTAAGCATCCAAACTTGTGACTAAATTTCTTTTAAGTTGTGATACAAAGGTCTGAAAACCTTTTCAAAGACCAAATATCATGCCTGTTTTTCTGTCTTCTTGTCTATTCAGAGTTCACCGGCCGACCCCCGACACCCTGTGAAATAAAGCGTGATGAAACACTCTCCACCCATCGTCTTCATCTCTTCGTTCCGGAATGCACGGCCGATGGCGCGTACACCTCCCGTCAATGCTATGATCTGATTGGTCAGTGTTGGTGCGTCAATGAAGAAGGAGAGACCCAGGGTGGAACTAAGACCAGAGATGGACAGGTCCCCTTCGACTGCAACGGTACGAGCATTTGTCTTCAGGGTTAACTCATTTCCTTAAGATGGCGTTGTGAATTTTAGACTGATTCTTTTGTGAAGTTAGATTTAAAAAAAAAAATATTTAAGTTGCATTGCTCATGTTTTGGCTTAAAAGATAAAGAAGGCTTAGTCTCGATCATATTCAGTTTTGTCTCACCCCATTTTTTTCTTAGTTCAACCCCAAATAATTTGTTCTCATTAACAGTCGGGACTAATTAAAGGCTGCATTATCAGAGCAAAACAAATTGTGACTTGTGGTGTCAAACTTCACAATAACTTTCAACTGAATGCTCTTGTTTCGTTTTACATTATTACAGACAAATGTTCCTTCCCCAAGTTTACCGGACACTGCAACGCCAATCTGGACCGATGGTTCTACAATATGGAGACTGGAGTTTGTGAGGAGTTTGTCTATGGTGGCTGCCGAGGCAATATGAATAATTTTGAATCCTTTGAAGAATGCGAGCAATCCTGTGTACCTAACGGTAAGATGGAAGTCTGTCTCTACGACATGGTATCATTTTTGGTTGGGTTAGCAGAAACATCTGAGTCTGAAAATCAGTTAAATAATGTTAACCCTTTGAGACAATTTACATCTAGATAATCATCACAAAATGCTCAGACATAATCAAATTTCGTAAGTGAAAATGTCAATCAGAAATAACATTAAACAGAAAATGTAGTTTTTGTTTAGAATTGGGATACTATGTTAACATACTACATTGGAAAATTTAATCTCCGGATATGACCTTTACTTTGACCTCTTTATGTGACCAGAAGTAGGCCGATTGTAAGCCCTATGTTGGCGGTCTCCCTATTTTGTCAATATCGTTGTTGTAGGTGCCAGTCAAAGCCATACAGCCGTGAACTGCTGTGTAGCCAAGGATCACACCAAAGTTTAAATTTTGAACTTATTACAAATTAACTAAGAACTAAGACTCCTAAGATGTATGTGCGTGTTGTTCCTTAAGGTCATGAGATGCAGTCCTGTACGATGCAGAAGGAGCTAGCGTTATCCAGCAACCTTCCTGATGCCTTCATCCCCCAGTGTACGGAGGATGGTTGGTTTGCACCCAGTCAGTGCCATGACTCTACAGGCCAGTGCTGGTGTGTAACGGAGAGCGGTATGGAGCAGGGAGACACCAGGAGGGAACCAGGAATGGTACTGCTGAACTGTGATGGTAGGTTTGATGCCAGGCAAGATTGATCTCTTGAGCTTCAGATTCATGTATTATTTCCTCCCCATTCATTTATTATTGACGGTACTTTGTGATGATGATATGAGGAACAATGCTTTAGTTGAAATGAATGGAATGGAACTGAGCTTCAAATTTTCAACACTTGGTTTACCTTTGGTTGGGAAAAATAAGTAAATTTTTATCTGGCCTTTCATCAGCCTGGTGGGTTTCAATCCCTCCTGAGTTTGAGATTTTTCTTTTTAGCTTCAGATTAAATGTATTGTTTATTTATTTTTGAGCAAAAATAACTTAGTTTTTAACTTGCCTTTTATCAGAATGAGAAAGGGATCCATGTTTTCGTAGAAAAGAAACACTTTTCAGTAGGCAAAGACCTGTAGATAGCCAAGCCGTGTTAAAAATCAAGCCTGCTGAAAATCTACCTCACCAAGGAAAATGTTAATCTCGCTTCAAGGAGAACAATTTAAATACATTCTCGAAATTTTTTTCATTATGAGTTATGTTTTATAATCATGTTCTTTTTCTCAAATCTTTTTCAAATGTGTAGAAAATAAAACGATATTCCTTCATTTGTGTCATTAGATGTGTGCAGTTTCCCCAAGTCATCAGGACCGTGCCTAGCCTACTTTGCAATGTGGTACTACGACACTGAAGAACGGCAATGCCGGCAATTTATTTACGGTGGTTGCCAGGGCAACGGCAACAGGTTCCAAACTCAAGAGGAGTGCGAACAATCGTGCGATGCTCAAGGTACAATTAAAGTATTCTACTTGATGTCTTAGTCTAGAGTGATTGGTGTGTCAGTGACTTGAATGCAAGCAGTTTGTTAAATACCATCAGTTTTTACGACCCTCAATAACTTGAGGCTTTTCTTTTATGCCATGTTGAAAATAACTTGTAGGACCCATGAAGTAAATTACTTTATGATATATTGAGGCAGTCAATGTGCAGTAGCTCTACAATTGGATAACATACACAAAATTGTGGAATCGGTCTTAAGAATTCCGAACTTGTAACTTTTAGAGTCTCCATTCTTTGTAGCTGGTTTTCTTGTTAACTTTGTTTATACTTTTGCCAATTAGTATCTTTTATTATTGTTGTAAACCATCTTAGGGCAAAGTTTTAACCTACCAATCATTTGTTGGTCAATCTTTTTACTTTTTTTCCCCCTGACTTCTCCGTTTTGCATCTGGACTTTTTCAGGCTATTTTAAAATGTTGTAATCCTGTTATAATGTGTTCTGTATTTGCAGCATTTTTTTTATTGTCTATTTTATATTTTTGACGTTTTTGTTGTTGTAAATCATGAACATGTACATTCAACTTTTTGCAGCTATGCATGCTAATAAGAAACCCTTATGAATGAATAACTGAATGAATGAAGGATAGACTCTCAATCGGACCCAGTATTTTATATATTAAATTTTCTTACTATTGCATTAATTACATTATTTTGATTGTATTCTTGTGTGTACACATGTGTGTGCTCAAACACTATTTTTATCAGCCTTTCCCGCCACCTTATTTTAATGCTTAGGCCTACTGTAATTATTGATAAGGTTTATTATCAGAGTAATTATTTGATTCTCATAATGTGTATTATAAAAGGTTCTAACTTGATGTGAAAATATTATGTTATCATAACAGACACAAATGTTTTTTTTCTTGGTGGACGGTTGTTTTGTTTTCCCATAATACATGTAACTCTCTGAAGTAAATTCATGTCTCTTTATGACATCTGATGATTTATCTCTCGACAGTTTCCACCACTGTAGAGCCATCTTCCCTCTGCGAGGTCACAAAGTCTGAAGCCCAGTCAGGAGGTTTGCTTGGTTCCTTCATACCTCAGTGTTCAGAGGAGGGATTATTCTCTAGGCTGCAGTGCCACGGCAGCACTGGGTACTGTTGGTGTGTGGATGAACTGACCGGAGAGGAGATTGGCAACAGTGCTGCGGCGGAGCGTTTTGTCAAACCGGACTGTGATGGTGAGTGGGGCTTTTTTAGTTACTTTCGTGTTGCACTCTTTGCTTTGTTTTGTATATTGCCCACATTAAAATGTTAATTGACCTTTTAGGCTTACATCCAAACCACAACAAGGGACGTCACCATGGCAAGTCTAAACATTGCACAACAACAAGCAGCAGAGGGCGCTAGTATCAAGCACTGTCAGAGCTGTGTATTGCAGCACGGCTCTGGTACACTGCAGGGGGTTTATGCGATAAAATGAAGTACCCATAGTTCTTATTAGCCAAAGGAACTACACTGTGTCTGCAAAGAACTATGGGTTTGGATATTGAAAAAAAAACTCCTCTATTTTTTGCCCCCATGAAATAAAAAATTTAATTTTCTATATTCTGTTTTTACAAGTAGTTTTTTTCAAATAAAAAGTTTCATCCCTGATTGTACTGCAGTAAAGTTTGAATGGCTTCTGACTAGCACCCTAAACAAAAGTGTTGACAAAATAGGGAGACCACCAACATTAAGGCTAGATGGCTCAGTTTGTAGAGTGCAGGCACAGTACGCAGTAGGTTGCAAGTTTAAATCCCATCATCATAAATTGTTCTTTGTTCACCTCAAAATTTGATGAACAATTTTATTAAAATATTGTTTTATTTCTTTTTCTCCGTTTGTTTAGCATACTACCGCTTTGACAGTATTCCTGATGTTGTTGAGCCGATCCCCTCGGACCCTACCGTTGATTTCACCTTAAATCTGAGCCCTCTGTTGGGAGATGAAGGGTGCGCTACAACACCCTTTGGTTGCTGCCCTGATGGGGTCACACAAGCTACTAGAGAAGATCAGTTTGGCTGCCCAGGTAAGAATCTTACACATTGGTAGTAGATAACAAATACATTTGATGATCACTTTGGCTGCCCAGATAAGAATCTTGCACATCGGTGATGATAAATAAAAAAAACATTTGATGATCACTTTGGCTGCCTAGATAAGAATCTTGCACATCAATGATGGCAAAAAAAAAAAAAATGATGATCAGTTTGACTGCCCAATTAAGAATGTTACACATAAGAACAAAATCATTTGAAGATCACTTTGGCTGCCGGGTTTGAGAATCTTGCACACTGACGATAACAAATACATTTGATTTTAGTTCTGTTGTTTTATCAGAATACAATTTGTATGAACTTCATTAAATTGGTTTAGAATTTTTTGAAGCGCTTGGTTCAGGTATGCCATAGACGTGCAAGTCTCACACATATTGGGGCATTTTTGGGACCACTTAAGTCCCACATGCATTGCTTTGAGTAAAGGAAACAACATTGGCCACTATAACAAAACCCAATGTTCAAATACGCGCAAGACCAGCACAGTCTATTTATCAGCGGATCAACTGATTTCCTCTTGTTTTGGGGAATGTTTTTTTTTACAGTCTAGAAATACTGTCCAAATATTTGTGTCTGAGGCAGTCTCCTCCTCTCGTTTTAAATAAATGCATACTCTGTTGTAAATTTGATTTTGCAACTTGAGCAAATAAAGAGAATAATCTTGGTACACCCCCTTTTTGTCATGAAGGCATTTCCCCGCCCATGGTGGAGGTTGCTCCGTCAGACTCTACAGTCATCCTGGGAGACACACTGACCATAACCTGCAACTCGGCTGGAAACCCGACCCCTACCACCACCTGGCATCGCTATGACACCAACGTAGAGTATCTACAAGACGCTAGGATCACCGTGACCGGAGAAGGTACTCTGACTATTGAGGGTGTTACTGAACAGGATGCAGGACCTTATGTGTGTAGGGCGTCGAATGGTGTCGGACAGGCAGCTAAAGTAGCTGTGGATGTCAAAGTGTTCAGTAAGTATGCGTTGATAAATTGATCTTATTAAGTGTTTGTAATTGTTACCAATCACAGAAGGTAATTTTTGTATCGCATAATCACTAGACAAAGCCAAATTGCAATTCTTTATTTATGAATTTTCTGTGGACAATAAATAAAATACAATACAATACAATGCAGAACAATACAAATACTGATATTTCAAATTAGTAGTTTTATTCAAACCTAACACTAGAACCCAGTGGACAAATGGGGGCAAATGGGTGCATTTTAGTCACGGAATATAAATCACAATACAATGACAATACAAATTCACTAGGAATGGAATAGTCCTGCAGATTGCAGAGTGACTATATTCTGCAACAAGATACAAGATTGTGTAGTCAAGATTGGCATCGCATTGACATCGCAAGTTTAGCAGAGTATTGATGTGTTGTATACAGTGTGGGCTAATTCTGAGTGTTTCTGTTTCTCCAATAGCTCCAGTTGAAATTCCAGAAACCAGCCAGCATTCCCTGAAAGTGAAGGAGGGTGATCTTGTCTTGTTGTACTGCCACGCCATCGGTAACCCTAAACCCACCGTGACCTGGATGAGAAATGATGACCTCTTGCCCGGTGATGACCCCAGAATGACCCAGCAGGAAGACGACACACTGCGCATCGAGAATGTTGACCTGGGTGATGCAGGGAACTACGTCTGCACTGGACGTAACATGTTCGGCACTGTCCAGAAAAGGACAGTCACTCTGATCGTACAAGGTCAGTATTTCCCCTTTTTTATTTCCTTTTTTTTAAATCCATTATTTGTTGCAATGTCACCCTGAAAAGTTACATTCCCAATTTTTGTAATTTTGTTTTCAACTGCTAAATCATTTTCCTTTTTTTCCCTTCTTTTTCTCACAGCTAAAGTACAGATTGTGACGAGACCTGAAGACACAGTGGCCAGTATTGGTGAAACAATCACGCTGCCGTGTGCCAGCATCGGCTCTCCTAAACCCACAATCATGTGGAGGGTCAATATGATTGATCTGCCATCAAAAGACCGATTTGAGACCTCGCCCAATGGAGACTTGACAATCAGAGGTATGTATCTGCAGCCGATTTCACGAAACGCTAGGATTAATCCTATCTCGAGTTAGGACGAGTATTCTGTCCTAACTTAAGATGGGTTCAATGCGTCCTAACGTCTATGGATACGAAACTGAACTCGTTCAAAGTCCAAGGATTTATTCCTAAGTTAGGAAGAGTTTGGTGAAATCGACAGCTGTTTTTCTATTTCTATGAGGATTCTCATCAAAAGCGTGTGTGGACTGGGGTCTTTTACGGTTACAGCAGCAGTCTCTTGTTTTGAATGGTCTATAATTGAATATTTTGAAGGCTTTTACAGATTAAACTAATAAATACCCAGTGTTAAAAAAAAAATTACCTTCACCAAAAAAATCAACAAAACGAAATTTTACGTTGGGACATGGGTTTTCTTGGGGGTTGACATCTAACATCCAGGAAAATAAATACCATGTCACACTTTTTTCTTGACTTTTGTGGTCCTTAATTATCGGAATTGTGTTTATAAACATAAATCCTCTAATATTTGTTATTGCTAAAGACACATTTTCCGTCTATACAGTGTAAAGGCATGTGGAACACTTAAACAGACACTTTCTGAAGAATGACCCATCAGTGATACAATGTATCTTCATTGATAATAATGACAGCACTTTTACAATAACCATCTCAATACACTTTACATTGTGTGTCCTGACAAACAGTTTATAGATGTGTCAATAATCTGAATTGATTGTTGTGATGTTTCAGATATTAAAAGTACTGATGCTGGTCAATACACATGTACTGCTGCCAATGGAGAGTCTGTTGAGACTGCTGCTGCTATGGTTACAGTCACAGGTAGGTAGAGGTTTTTGTTTGAGGTCTGCAACATCTTCAGTTATGGAGTACTTCGGCAAAATTGTTGAAGACGGTACAACTCAGGCATATGTGTCCTTTTACGTATAAATTCCAGTATAAGTAAACAGTACATAGAATTTATTTTCACCCTTACACCAATATGTATTAAGCACTGTAGTACTTTACTGAGTTCTGTGAACCAAAACCCACAAGCAAATCACTCGGGTGGGACTTTAACCCACTACTTTTGCATTGTTAGAGCGACTTTGGATGTCTAAATTTTAGTGTGCTACAACACTGCGTGGAGCATGTTATATTGACCCATTGTGTAGCACACTTACACGCATCTATTCTGTCGGCCATTTTAGATTAAATTAACATGCTATTTGAAGCTCCCGTAGTTACAATAATAATAATATCGAAGTCTTATATAGCGCACGTATCTACCAAACAAGGTACTCAAGGCGCTGAGTATATACAAACTTCCAGAATGATAGGTTATTACAGTGATGAATTCTGAGACCCAATTATTAAGCACCTATAAGGGTTTACAAGGTGCTACGGCACATACAGCAGCCACAGCCAGGAACACCGCGGCGAACCCCTCCTCTTTTTCGAAAAGTGCACTGGGTTCTTTATATCACAACTTTATTGGAGAAGCTTATGTTTGAATGGTTTTGAAATAGATATATGTCACCATACAAATGATGTGAATCATCATCATCATCATCATCCTCTACTTTGAATATTTGTAACATTTTTGTTTATTATTCTTATTGATGGTTTATTTTATCTGTTTGTGTAGGTGCCAACAGTGATCCAAATTGTCAAGACAACAGTGATTATGCCAACTGTCGTCTAGTGCTAAAGGCTGGGATGTGCACCCAGCCACCGTTTACCAAGTACTGCTGCGCCACCTGCAGGGACAACAACCACGCAAAGCGCCGCCGAAGACGCAGACGATGAGTGCTTAGATAGGACGTAAATAAATGTAAAAATATAATACTCAGGTGGATTAGTCAGTTACTCCACTGCACAATGCATTAAGGCAGGGAGTCTATGTGTTCATCTGGTTGTTGCATATTAAATACAGCATGCGTTTCCAACACTGCGTGGAGCATGTTATATTGACCCATTGTGTAGCACACTTACACGCACCTATTCTGTCGGCCATTTTGGGAGTTGAAATGTACACAAAGGAGTTGACTCCGGAAATGGTAGGCGCGCATTTTGCTGAGGTGCGTTCCTCATCGAGCAAGGGGTTAATAATGGTAAAGGGACACATGGATTCCTAGTCAAAAGCCCAGTGAATACTTCCTGTCAATGCTTGTGCAAAGAAAAGTTGACGGCACAGCTCTGTTTTCGCTGCAAATATTTCGCAGGAGTTGAGCAAAGCCCAACTGTTGCAAATTGTTTGTTGCAAATTCGTGTCGTCAAAAATTTGCTCTGCAAAGACAGGAAGTATGAACCATGCTTAAGGTACCTCTGTAATATCAAAGGGAATTCTCAGAGGTCTAATATTTATATCAAGAAATCTTTCTTTGCACCCAATTGACTGGGTCAGAAGCACTTAAGGGACTTTTTGACCTGAGGCATAGTTTGCCTTACACAAATCCTCACAAGTTTTTCAAATTTGTAAAAAATTCATGCGTGAATCCCCAATTTTTATTGTATAAAAATAAGCTTTCACTGACTTTCAAAATCATTTTTATACTGAAGGATTTTATTAAAACAAATGTTTAAAAACTTGTTCATACCAAAATATATTTTGCGAAAAAAGAGAGGACAGTTTTGTTTTTTAAAAGGGTTGTGTAAAGGTTTTAAGGAGGGATAGGTTCTTAAAATTAAAAAAACTGTTTATATCAATTTGATGGGAATACAAACCTGCTTCTATAAAATGTTATCAATATAAACCACAAGGGAAGAACCCCCGAACAAAGATATTGACAAAATAGGGACACTGCCAACATAGGGCTAGATAGCTCAGTTGGTAGAGTGCCGGCAGGTTAATCCGGAGGTCGTTGGTTCGAATCCCACTCTAGTCAATTCTTTGTTCAACCCCAAAAATCTATAAAATATTGTTATTTATTGAGGAAATATTGCAAAAACAACTGAAATGTAAGGTTTTTGTATACAAAAACAGACCTCAGTTATTTCAAGTGGTGCTTTTATAAGCATTTTTTAAATGCTTTTTTTTATGCAATTTCATGTGCCTTTCCTTAACTCTTTTTGTGTAATGTTCCTTCCCAAAGTTACTTAATAGGGTCTATTATATAGAGCCCTTAGCTTTTTTCCTTGTACTGTTCTTTTTATTTTAATTACAATTTTGACATTTCTCCAAAACAAAGTAGAATTCCAATCGTTTTCTATGTGGAAGAAAATACAAGCTAGCAAGTGTTCTATACTCCCATTGAATTAGACCTTTCTCCCGTATCACCCTCTGGAAATCTAACAAACGAGTGCTAGATTTTATTGTCTTGTTTATTTTGTGTTTTGCTCAGTTTTTGTTTAGCTGCATGATCAACCAGAAGGTGTGTCAAGTATAAGAATTAAAAAAAACCATGTCACTGATAATAACAGAGCCATTGATAAAAAAAAAAATATCCAGTTTGTTTCACATCCACCTCTTTTAATTCAGAGGCTAAAAACATCTTTTAAGAGCTGTTTGGGGTGAAACTTTTCCACATTATGGCTGTTTTGAAACGATAGTTTGGGATTTAGGCCCAATTTATTTGGAAAAACGTACCCTTCCCAGGGGCTTAAAATGGGCGCACGGAGCCAAAGCCCGAGACTGGGTCCTCCAACATGTCCTTATCTGGTTGCTGCACTTCAATCCTCCACCAATTTAAATCAATTTGCACAATACTGGAGGTTGAAATGAAAAAGTTAGGCTGCTCCCCTTTTTTGAAAAGGAATCGGTATTCCGTGTGGCTTGTATATATACAGGAAACATTATACAGATTGGGGCTGTTAGTCTATTTCAGCTCCTTAAACTTAATAATTCACACAAAATTTTGAGGGATTTGAATACATTAATTTGCGACCTTTTTTTCTCATAGATACTTTGGTGGGTGATGTGCAATGGTGTCTTCTATGCAAATACATTAAGAAGTAACGAACATTATCCTGGACAGGGTATATTAACCTCAGTTTACAGCTCTCAATCGCTTTTTCATCCACATAATACGTTCCTTATTTTAGTGTTTTTTTTCTGACAGGGTATTTTAATGTTTTTAATATGCATTTTCTTGTAATGTGTTCTTCAGCGTTCTTTCACGAGGTGCCAAACCCATTCACTGATGTGTCTTTCCTATAGTTGAATTTAATATTCCGTTTGTTCAGGGGGAATATAATTATACTCCCCATAACACAAGAAAAAGTGTCCAAAACCTAGGGAGCTTTTTCTTTTTTACAGACTTCATGCTGCATGATTAAGTCTTTCATAACAATAATCACTTTCGGTGTGACTGGTGGTCATTATTGTAAAGTTACATTAAGAGTCAACGCGATTGCACTATCTGTCATTTGGCCTGAAGCTTTCTAGTAAGCGTAAAATCAATAAGAATGTTCCGTGACGTCAGTAGAAACTGATTCTCCCTGTCACCTTGGGCAATGACCTGATACTTCACGGCTCCGCATTATTCACTCACTTGATTCACATGCACGAATGTTCATGACTAGAAGCCAGTTCTGTTGAATTTACCGAGCGCTTGTATTTGCTTAGCAGAAGACAACTCTGCTCATAAGAGACAAGTTACCAGTCGGAATGGCACTGATATGAATTGATTCACTGATTCCCTCAAATGTTTCTGCTAAGCAATTGAATTGGTCAAGCAATAATTTCTGGTGCACAGTTTCTTTTATAGATGGGCTTGTTTATTAAGCAGCACATAATTTTTTTGTATGAATGGATAATTGTAGCACTAAATATTTTTAGGCATGTCCGAGTACAAAGTCCGGTTAACGAACACATGTTTGTCTATAAAAAAAACAATTATAAATTACGATTTTTTGTATAGATGAAACGCAAGCCAAGATTTTGAAATTGCCACGATATTTTTTAACATTGTGGAGTTTGAAGTGAGTCATATTTTTGAACTAGTTATTTTTTTAAATAAACATGCAGTTTTTTTTAAATCATGTTTTTTCATTACATTTATTTCTTCGTTGCCTTCTATAAACATGTTTATTTTTATTATCATAATATTGGTAAAAACTTGAGGTTGGAGAAGACAAGACCGGTATCACGAGATGACCACACTGCCCCTTTATTTAAAATGGCGGGAAAACTTGGAATTGGCCTTGGACGATTAGTTGCAGGTTATCAACTATTTGTTGCAACACAATCAAGGCAAACCATATAAAAGCTACTCTTTTCAACTGACTTCAGTTTTGAACTTTGTCTATGACGTAGTTTGTGACGTCATATACGGAAACAGGCACATGTATTTGTGTTTAATTTCGATGTTTTGTTTAACTTGATAACTTTTTTATCTTAGATTAGGATATAGGATCGTAGAACACAGGTAGATTTTTAATTAACTAGCATATATATGAAGAATTATTACCTAAATTATTTAAAACAGTAAATGTATTCCCAACCATGTTGTTGTGAGAGATATTTACTGCAGACGACTGCAATGGTGCTTGTTTACTGTACTTGGCGTGAAATGTAAGGGTTTCCCCCATGAAAACTGCTATCTTTACATGGTACAGAAACGGATATTTTTGATGTGTAGATTGCGGATTAGAAAAACACAAAACTATTTATATAATAGCTGAACGTGGTATCACGATGAGTACAAATAACAGACAAAGTGCCTAGTTTTGATAGCGAAACTCGTAATTTCAGTCTATATATATATTCCAATTGTATATTTATCTTTGAACTGTTGATTAATAAAATTAAGTCAGTGAAATTAATTGCACAGGATGTCGCGTCTATGTTTTTTTTGTTTACCAAAGCAATAAGGTTTCTCTCTGAATGACGTCACTGGAAATATTGACACTGAGGTGTGTGATGGGATCCATGGTCAGAAATCGACCCGGTATCCCCAGGACAAAGCGCGTATTAAAAGACGAACTTCACGGAAATGACGTCATATACTTGACAGGTCCTTTGTTCATCGACAAATCGGCAGTGGTAGATTGGACACCTTGTGTTGTGTAGACCATTGTGCCACATGGCATCACGTGTTAGCAAAGATTGCCCACTGGGTGAGGGGGTGGCGGGCAAAAAGTGTACATTTTCGTTATGAGAATATTGTCAATATTAATTTAGGTTTTACCTATATACAACGATGTGTGTTAGCACTGTATACTCAGTACTTTCCCGAACTCTGTGAACAAAACCACAGTCATTCTACTCGGGTGTGATTCGAACCCACGACATTTGCGATTCTAGAGCAGTGTCTTTATTTGGTTATCAAGTAGACGCGTCGCTGATATTGTCAGAGGCCAGAAGTAGTTATTTGAAGTTGGAACAAATCGATGTAGTGATGCTACAAACAATTGTTTACGAAGATATTGAGACACTTCTTTATTCTATAAGTCGGTTACCAGCTCAGATAACGACGAGTCCATGTGGTGTCTGCAGGAGACGCTTGAAAAGGCGCGCGATTTTACACATCGCAACTTAACAAATCACAGCCAGTTGATTAGGGTTTTCCTTAATTTAAAGTTTTCTCAAAATATCCTTTTAGCCTAAAAATGTTCTTGACGATGTAAAGCGTTCACCCAAGGGAGAACAAAAACCTAGAAAGACAATGTACATGTACTCAACATTGCGTCCAACCCTGTACTGGTGATGCACATCAGAAAGCCTATATGAGTGATAAATCTGAATGGTAACATCTGGGAGGTTGCTTTAGCATGTTGGAGGAACCCGGCCAGCAACAAAACAAAATCAGGAATTTGCACATACGTCAAATTCCATCCTTGGTTAATATTTCAACACAAACATATGTTTTTAGATATTATTTTGAATCAACACGTATCTTTGGAGCTGTATCGAGAGAAAAAAAAAAGATGACGACACTTTTCTGAAAATTTCAACAGGTGCGACTCGTCCATGTGTTCATTATTCGACGATATATCGCGAGAACACGTGTTGTAGGGTCGTTCTAATGCCACTATTTACGTCATAAATTCATTTATCAAGAACGACCGGATGTAAATTTGGCTCGGCAAACAATGGTCTACGCTTTCGTAGCATCCGTAGTGTGGTTCAATATCGAGAGAGACTTTCAAGCAATACAACTTCACGTGATTCCTGTGGGTTATACTTAGATGACAAATTGTTATGTCGTCATTGTACACAAAAACATGTCTCCTCGTTAGTCAAGCGAAACCCGTTATGGACATAAATAGTCCCAATTAGATTGTAAATAGTATTCATTATACTATTTACCATTTTTGTCATTATCTGGGGGAATATTAGTCTTGCTATAGGTCATCCAAAAATAAATGGACTATAGTTTATCATTGAAAATAAATGTAGAGACTACGTTTCTGAAACACTGAATCATCATACTGTAGATAAACATACCTACATGAATTTGTAAAAAAAAGTAATTGTAGCTATAAATGCATGAATAAATAAATGACTACGGTGTTCAATTATAAATATCCATTAGGTTTGAATCAGTATCAGTTGCAGGTGTTTAACATTTGTCTTAGTTCCCTGTCCTGTAACGGTTTGATTCGCTGTTGCCGTTGGCCTCTACTGATGCTTTAAGGGCAATTATGCTAATCGGAAGACCTGATCGCACATCTGAAAAAGGGTATAATTTACAGAAAGATTGCCATGGTATTTTGTCAGGTTACATACTGCAATAATGATAGACAAACTAACAGCTGTTTTAAAATACCAGCTCAGAGCAGTTACACGTGCAGGCTTTATAGTGCATGTCCACGTTGTACAAAATCCACCGACGTGGGTAGATATCGCCCACTTACATGTGACTATACAGTTCGTCAGCAGTAGATAGCCGTGCATTGGTCGTACCAATCACTGTGGTATCGCTATGAGTTCACCATGGCCGCTGTTTCAATGCTGTTTGTGTTGGCCTCTCTCTCTCTCTCTCTCTCTCTCTGTTTGCGTCATTGCTCGATACGTGACGTCAGCACGAGCACATTAGTAATTCATTGGACTGTCTGTTCGCCACCGTAGTCGGGTATTCGTCGGGTCAAGCTATAGGTAGCTACGCCGTGTTTATAACATCAAGGTATTGGCATCCTCAATCACTGCCAAAGAGGGGTTTTTATCGATCAGGGGGTGTTAAACATCAGGTTGAGGAACCGGTAGTATGCGGAGAGAGAACAATCTTGTAAATGGCTGAACGTCGATGCAGTATTCTGACATTTGCGACTAAACGAGAAGGACATCTAGTATGGTGGCATGCTGCCTCTCACGCAACCTTCGCCTAGTGCATGTCTGGAAGTGCCTTGTCCGGATGTCCGTGCAGCAGAGACGGACCGAGATGTATCCGAAGATGAAGGGTCACTACAGGATGGATACACGTCCGGAGATGGGGGTCAAACAGATACCGACCAGGTAGCATCTAACTGGCTGGCCAATGTCTTAGCAACCGTTGATGCTTGTCAATTCAAGCAGTTGGAACCCTACCCAACGACACTCAATCACGTCGAGCAAGACAGCAACAACAACAACCTGTGTTATTTTGAGCAGCTACCGGTGGAGCTAACCACCCGGATATTCGGCTTCTTGCACCCCATCGAAGATGCTCTTCCCCTGCTAGCCCTAGTCAATCGAAGATGGCGAAAGATACTTCTAGATACACCGAAGCTATGGAGGAGCATCCATGTCCGTTCGGAAGATTACTCTTCATTACAATACACCGTGGTATCAATAATATTCCGTGTGTACGGGGCCCACGTGCGTGAACTCACGTGGCGTACAGGCTCCCGTGTGTACGAGTCAATTTTCTGTTTGATCCCCAAACTCGTCTCGTTGACAACTCTACGGCTTCCTATCCTATGGAACAAATGGGTGGTCGACCAACTCGCCCCTCTGTCAAAACTCGAAGACCTGCAGATCAACGGTGGGTTTGGCCTGACGGATGCAGACCTAGCCCAGATTGCGGACAACTTCCCCGAGCTGAAACGGGTGGTTCTCAACTCATGCTGGGCCGTGACGTCCAAGGGTGTAGGGAGCTTCCTGGACACGCTGCCCAAGTTGGCAGACTGTAAGCTAAAGATAAATGAAGGTTTACCCCTCTGTGACATGAGGAGTGACTTTGCAATGCTGCAGGGGAGCATGATGGCTAGGAGTGTTGGGGATGCGGCAAGAGCTAGCACGCTCACCGTCTTGAGTCTGAACTTTGTACCGGTTGAGATGGAAGATGTCTGGGGCGTGGTCAACAGCCTTCCTCGACTCAGAAAACTGTCGATCAGCAACTGTGAGGTAAAATTAACTTTTAAGTGGAAAATATTTACACAGTTGTAAAGCTATAACCGACACTATATCGTATAATCAATGTATGTGTGCCCCCCCCCCCTCTACTTCCCCCTCAAAAGTGCCCGACCGTCGCTATTTAGTTTCCTTCCTTTATAGAAAAATTTCAGCCCGTAAAAAAATATCAATATCTCGGAATTGTGAATTCACCAATCTGCCAGAAATGAGGCGGTTGCTATGACACAAAATGAGAGTCCTGTAAATTGTATGCATTGCCCCCTCGAGTGGTTATTAATGGTTGCAGTGCACCAGCTAAAGTTGTATGCTGTTCCGATAGAACCCGCCTACCCCCCCCCCCCCCACCCCTTACCCACCCACACACACACCACACCCCACCCACGCACCATCACGGACCCGCACCTAAGCTTCACGCCTTCAATTTGGACCTCCTACTGTCCCTCTTTTGTTTTATTTTTTTGCAGCAGCTCACATTTGTTCGTACACGTTTTCCAACTGTGGACCTTTATCCGAACCACGGACTCCATTGTCCTTGTGTGTGATGGGTCCTCGGTCTGTATGTGTATACCTACGCACACTTTAAAACTTGCAGACTTGAAAGAAGAAAAAAAGCTTCATGTGAACTTTGATTTAAAAAAGAAGAAAAAACATTTGAACGCACTTTTGAAGGGGCTTAGTTTGAAGGCTGCTTCGTGATCCTCAAACATCCGGGGGAGGAGGATTGGAGCAGGATGGGAGTGGGTGGTTAGGATTTTACTTTTTATCAATCGTGCACAATTTTGTTCACCCCCCCCCCCTCCCCCCCCCCCGTGATGTTTACGAGTGGGGCCTCAATATAAATGCTGATACTCAAAACACTATGGAGCAATGTTCCTCCATTGTTTGTCATGTTTGCACCAGAGAGGAATTGGGAAGAAAAGCAATGAATGGATTGTAAGAACAGCTTACGAACATTATCTGAAAATGTGGGTGTTATAAAAACCACCCACTTCTAAGCTTCCCCTTGACGTCAATTATTACAGTTTATCATGACGTTACCGAGGACAAAGTGAACGCGTATTAGTTGCATTTAAAAAATGTCTTAGTTGTCAAAAATAGTACAAAATTACAAAATAACCCTTAGAAAATAGGATAAGATTTTGTCTCAAAGTACAATAAGTATATGTCACACTCGTCAAGATGAAGTATGATAATATCCGATAGTGGTATGATCATCCTTCAATACTGTTAAAATAGACTTGCCTTCCTATTCCTTTCCTCAGTGAACCCCGTGGTTTTTCAGCGGTTGTCATAGAGTTAATATTGATTGCTATGCTATAGGATCACCCTACTGTATTTAATAACTTCGTGTATTGTAACCAACTTCATGATGATGTTCAGCACAACCCAATCTTTAGGAGGGAAATGGAGCGGGAAAACCCCGTCAATATCCGCTTCAGGTGACCAATCGTTCACAACAGCATTATGTCCACCAGAATTATGGTTACCAGCCAAAACACATCACACCATTGTGATAGCTTTCTGCTTTTTTTTTCGCTGAGCAAAAATTTGTCAGCATTATTTTCTGCCTAAAAAGCTCAATGAAATTTAGGCCTATCCAATCATAGAACTGCTAAAGCAATCTTTATAGCTTAGCAATTGCTTAGCAATTTCTACCAAGCAAAACTTAACACGATACCAGTCATAACTGATACATTGGGCATGGTATTTTGGCTGGTAACCTTATGTCGGTAAGCATAATTTGTTGTGAGATTTAGTGCTTAATAAAACAGGCCCTAGCTCTTGCGTGTGCAAGATTTGTCTGTGCTCAGCAAATGCCCATTGGCATAAAGCTTAAGCCTAAGCCGGGTGTGAACAATATCAGCTTTCAATTAGGAAAATTCGGAATGGTTTACAATTTTTAACCCCACGAATTTAATTTTTCAATGAACTATGCAGTTGATTAACAATCCCTCTGGGAAAAACTATAATCGCTGTCTGGTGCTCTGGATTAAAGTGATAATAGTTAGATTTTAAGCTGTGTCAATGTTGTTTGTGGATTAGAGCAAAGCTGCATCGACTGTATACTTTTTGTTGCCGAAAAATTGTGATAGCAATAGACTTTTTGCATTCAAAAAATGAAATCATTCAAAATACACTAGGTCCATGAATTTCCTGTCCATTCCAATGGCGTCGAATTCCCGTGGTATTTGCATTGACAAAAAAGTCCTGAATTTCCGAATTCTCATAAAGACCTGTGATATTAAGAATCCTAATGTCAACAAAAATAGCATCGTCCCTTCCTTTCGTGACTTCAATATGTTGGATAGAAGCCGGCTGTATCGACAGGGTCTAGTTAACATTTCCTTCCTGCCCTTTTGATTCAGATTTACCACAAGACCTTACCCCCCCCCTCCTCCTTCCTGCCCACCCCCACATCAGCAGACTCCCAATAAATACAGCTGCGCTGTGACTGACACACACCGTGCTTCAAAACCAGTCATGCAAATAAAAGATGGCGCACAGATTTTTATCACGCAGGGCAACAAGCCTCGTGCAAATCTTGCTTTATTAATGAGCCAGCGGCCCATCTACCCCCACACACACATACATTCCTGCAACATAAACATAAAGCTTCAAAAACACGGAGGTTTTTTATTCTATCACAGTCCCCCGTATCCATAGCAACGGCTAAATCTGCATTGTAATAAAATTGAGCGCGAAGTCTCGTCACTTCAATGCATTGCGAACCGTCCATGATTTGAGCGGGAAAATGTTTCTTCAATAACAATTCAGAGGGGTTTTTTGTTTTAAAGGGTAGACGTGGGTTAAATATTTACAAAAATACCACGGTGTATCAAATGTCAAAGTTAGCCGGCAAAGTTGTGCTCAAATGAATCCGATGAGGTCTTTTGAACTTCGGTGCAGGTCAGGGACCTGACTGAGCTATTTTGAGCAGGATGTTGCCCTCTTCTTAAAACATAGAAGAGTAATAATATTTTGATTGGCTGCTAAAAAAAGGAAAATGCCGAGCACGCAAACCGATTCTCTCCCCATCACTTATTAAAACATTCCATGGCTTAAATGATTAATGCTGGTTAAAGTAATTCTTGCCATACTACAAGATGCTCGCTTTACAAGCAGGAATCCTGGATTCAAACAGAAAGTAAAATGGGTGCAACACAAATTTCACGATTGCTACTATATACTTGGCTGTTGCCAAATTGTTTTATGGTTTGTTGCTATCTCAGTATAACAACCAAACATTTTGTTTGTATATTTTGCAAATTCAACTCTCTCCTCCTCGTGTATTAATTTCTGTTAATTTATTCAACATTATTATTTTATCTAATAACCAGTCATCTATAGTTTTTTTTCTGCTTTTTTTGTGTTTCTCTATTTTTGTAAACTGTTACACATAACAGTGGTGTGACCCTGGGGCAGGGCAGAGAGCACGTGTTCCCGCCTCCTGTGTCCCGTGCACCTCCGCCTCCGGATTTGAATTCTGATTTACAGCAGACAACAGTTTCATTTTTAATTCCCCGTCAGATTTTCTTATAATTATTTTTGAAAGGCCTAACTAGAAGGCTATGGCTTGTTGAAGAAAAATGCAAACACATCGGCAGTTATAAATATTCAGAGGTGCCCCTTATTAGAACTTATACATGTTCCCCTTACATTTTACTTTATTTTCGCCGCTGTAATTAGTAATTAGCCTATCGTCAGCTTTCTTTTAGTTCCTTTTATCATTCTCTTTCCTGTTTCCCCACCCCCCGTTTTTTTTTTTTTTTTTTTGGGGGGGGGGGGGCATAAAGGGGGGGGGGGTAAAAAAAAGTACCCTTTTTTAAACTGCAATCTAATCTTTATTATTCTTTTTTTTTTTCCTCCTTTCCCTAATAGTCCATTTTTTTGTGTAGTACACAAACAAAAACCCAAAACAAAACAAAAACACACGCCAATAAATTCCCCTTCCCACCCCAAAATTGTCCCTTCTCTATTAATGTTTAAGCCTGTTTCACACACACGTGCCCAAATCCTGCGGGTTGGTGTGAATCAAAGCTTCCTCTCCTACTACCTGTGAAACCCTACCGACGTCATATCTGTTTGTTTGAACATCCCCTACCCCAAGGAGATCCAGCGATTTCTGGGTACTGCAAAACCCAAGAGAGACATTGCGTGTATAAACCCAAGCCTTGCATCCCTGACTCGAGTGCCTTCGAGTATTTTGTATTCGTGGTCCGGTTTCGCGCTCCGTTAACACCTTCAGAGGGCATTCGAGCCCGCTGTCACCCAGAATAGCAACAGAATCATGATTGTTAGTACCTCGGAGGGGGAGAATTGCATACAGCGAGAAATCTACAAGTTTCTTGGAGACTTTTGACATTTAGAGATGAGGGAATTCAGGAGTATTATAAACAGGGCGACAGATCAAATTTTATACCCATTCGCCCCCATCCAACACTTCACATTATTATTGTGCTCGTGTTTAGCCCGATGTCACGCGAGCGCCTTTATTCACTCTCACCAGTTTAAATGGACCGGGACAAGGGATAATTCAGCATTTCAAAAATTTGTGTTTTGTATTGACGTCACTCAAGGAACAAAAAGACAAATGTTGTGTTTTGTGCGAATTTTCGTTTTGTATTTTAAATCTTACCGTGCTTCTTTTTACATCGTTGTACGTCTACAGATGCATTTTCACATTTTTACGCAAAGGGTAGAATTTGACGGTAAATTTTGTGACATAGGATGATGTGGAATCAGCAAGTGATGGTGGAAAAATGTTGGGTTGAAAAGATAATGTAACCCTTTACTGTTTTGTTTTTGGCATCCATAAAGTTGTGAATAAAAATCGAAATACGAAACCGAATCTTTGATTAAAAAAAAATCCGTTTCAATATGGACAGCTGGAACAATATGAGTTGTGCATGTCTGGGATTGGAAATGTCTGTACTTTTTACTCATTTGTAAGCTTTTCAGAATTGATCCAACATTTTCCATCATCTTAAAGTCATCTGTATTTTACACAGCGCATTAGGCAATCCCTATGTAAACGAAAATCTGTCTGTGATTGTAAAGCAATAAATGGATGCAGGTGTCTATAAATATGTTAATATTATGCCCAAAAAGTCAATGAAATTTCACAGAAAGTTTGTTTCTGGTGTACTTTTTCTCGAATTTTCTTATGGTATGTTTTCCTGGTATGTGCCCTCGAACTTTCTGGTCCTGGAGAGCACAATGTAATAAATTACTGTTATTATTTTTCAGCACAAAACTGCAAGGTTTACGCTTTCGGTTGTTAGTATAGGGCCTATGGACCTTGAAAAACTTTGGTGTATTTTATATAACACATCAATAACAAGGTGAAGTGTTTACACATTGATGAAAGTGGCACAAGATATTGATGGTGGAGGTATTAAAAACATAATAATTATCCCAAGGTTCTTCTTGTATTTACAGGGTCTACATGGAGTTCGCTTACACTCCGCTTCCCTTCAGAAGATTTATCTTCTCAACTTATGGTCAGTTCTCTTCGTCAGCATCAGTGCCCCTTCCCTGCGGTACCTCCGTGTCGACAGTGGACTGGAATCCAACGAACATCTTGAAGTATACGCCGGGAAGCTCAGAACCCTACAGGTAGATGGCAGCGGTGTCCTCCGTACGTTGACCGTCCATGGAGGCCGCCTCACCACCGCTGAGATTCGGAGCTGCCCGCTGTTAGACCCAAGACGCTTCCGTAGTTTTTTCTTGGAGAACCCTTTCTTAACTGATCTCCTGCTAGGCTGCGTCTGTGGTGACGAGCTGGTCTTGGACCACATTGGCTGCCCTAGTCTGGAGAGAGTCTGCATTCAGGGTGACTTTGCATGCAGTGGGATGCTACTGAGATGTCCCAACCTTAGAGTGGTTCAGACGGCTGAGGAGATCGAACTCCCAGCTCTACGACAGGTCATCATCGTAGCAGACCACCTTCTCAAGGTATCACTTGTGGGGTTGCCCGGTTTGAGTAATGTCATGGTACAGTGTGACAGTATTGAACACATTGAAGCGAACATGTGCAGTGACGACGCCCTTTGCTTGCGCTCATTTGTTGTCCAAGCCAACCGCCACATCGGGTTCCTACGTCTGTTTGATTGCTCTATAGGTGCCCTGATGCTAAGCACGGCAAGAGCTCACACGGTCGTTCTCTACCGGTGCCAAATATCAGACTACGCTCTGAAGATGGCTATAAGTTCATGTCCTAATATATTTCATCTCAGCATTGAGAAGTGTGACACCCTGACACGCGTCTCTATACCATCTCAATCGTCGTCCCTTAAGTACTTGAATTTATTCGCTTGCAAAAGCTTGGTCCAGGTCTCCGTAGACTGCCACGGCATTGCAGCAGTGAACTTGGGGCAATGTTTGAAGACCAGGTTTTTCGCCAGAGGTCTGGAATACGATCTGTCCTTGCATCCTGTTGCCAAGTACCCGAAGATAGTTCTACCGCATCAGTCTCTACGATGGAGCCATGACCGAGTGCCACAACTATTTCTCAATGCGATGTAGAAAGTAGACATAAACTAGTAAAATATCTGCACAGACGTATGTGCGGCACCATAATGTAGCCCGAGCCCTAAATGTAGCCTGAGATGTTTGGGGCTACATAATGTAGCCCGAGCCCTAAATGTAGCCTGGGATGTTTGGGGCTACATTTAGGTCAGGCTACATTTAGGGCTCGGGCTACATTATGGTGCCGCACAGACGTATGATGGCGCCCTGCACCTACAGCTGCATGTTTTGGTGTATGCCAATGATATCCGTAATACTATTGCCTTGCACTGACGAGAGTAGTTAAAATATAAGTGCACGTTTTACCGCGCGCGTCACCTAACCATAATGCACAAACACACCGGGACTCCCAAAATGGTGCAACCAATGTACTGTGATGATGTCAGGCGAATTTTGTATAACATTTAGTGTAAACCGAAAAGACTACAAAATAGAGGGTAAAAGTTAGACCCATTCATGCTGCGGCCAGACTTATTGCCAGGATTGACGAGTGAAGTTATAACCCGGAGGTCTTTGGTTCAAATCCTGCTCTAACAATTTGTTTCTTTGTTCAACCCAAAATCAGTTATTAAACATGTTGGCATGCTTTGGTGTTTTTTCCTCAACTGTCTACAGCGAACACAATAATTCAGCTCTTGTCAAGGTGTCAATCACTCCACGACGAATATTTTGTGTAAAAGGCACGGGACACCTTTTGTAATTGTCAAAGACCAGTATGCCATATTTTCACTAAGTGTATACCAAAATGCATAAAATAACACACACAAAAACTCTACGAAAATTTGGACTGCAGGAGAAAAAGACCCTTGTTTCACAAATTTGTGTGCTTTCAGATGCCCAATTAAAGGCTTCAGCTGAAGTCCTTCACTATTAATTGAGTGAGAAATTACCTCTTTCTCAAAAACTACATTACTTCAGAGGGAGTCGTTTCTCGCAATGTGTTCAAAAGCTCTCCATTGCTCGTTACCAAGTATTTTTTAATGCTAATAGTGTCCAGTGCCTTTAACGACTGAATTTCATTGCATTTGAAAGCTATGCTGTTTATGGGCATCTGATAGATTAAGAATTGGGCAACATTTGAAAATCTTCAAGAAACACTTGCTCAGCTTTTGTCAATCACTCCACAAGGTGATGTTTCTATGACTGTCAGTGTGAAGTAAGGTGCTAAGCCTAATTAATAAACGTGTAGCTGTAAACACGCCTTGTTGTATATTGCCATAAAAACAACGGAAGCGAATTGATTGTGTGGTTGCTTTAGATTGGGAAAGTGTCATTCTCAATTGATTCGTGGTTGGACGTGTACGAGACACTATCTAAAAACATTAAGATTATTGATAGGGCTTATCTCCTTATTAATTGAAACACACTCTTAATTAATTTATGTCAAACCAAGGCTTTGAGTACAGCTCTTCAACGGGGGAGGGCGCTCAGTCATTTAAGATAACCTAAAGCATGAGAAGGTAGAAATAAGGTATAGAGGCAGAGTCACACTGCAGCGATAACGAAACCGATAACGATAACGCATTCTATTGGTCGAATTGCGACACACGTTTATCCAACCAATCGAGGGCGTGCATTTTTATCGTCTCGTGTTCATTGTCGGTTTCATTCCCGTTATCGGGGCCTGTGTGACCGGGCTTTAAAGACACTGTACACTACTGGTAACTGTTGATGTATCTCAACATATGCATTAAATTACAAACCTGTGAAAATTTGAGCTCGATTGGTCGTCGGAGTTGCGAGATAACTATGAAAAAACACCTTTGTCACACGAAGTTGTGTGCTTCAGATGCTTGATTTCGAGACCTTAAATTTAAACTTGAGGTCTCGAAATCAAATTCGTGGAAAATTACTTCTTTCTCCAAAACTACGCCACTTCAGAGGGAGCTGTTTCTCACAATGTTTTATACTATCAACCTCTCCCCATTACTCGTTACCAAGTCTGGTTTTATGCTGATAATTATTGTGAGTAATTACCAATAGTGTTCACTGGTTTCTGAGTGTCCCCAGAAAACATGCTGATTAATTATTTATAGAGACTCAAACATAATCACCTGTGAAAGTTTCAGCTGAAAAGGTGTGTCTACTTTTTAGGACAGAATAAGAAAAAAGCGGGGGAATTCGCGGTAATTTCGTCAGGAACGTCGAATCTTTACACGATTCGCAGCTGACAGCGGGTCACAAACCTCTGGCCCGCAGCATTTACAAAAAATTACGTATGTTGTAAAATTCAGCGTAGGCTTTTATTTATTTATATTAAATGGGGGCACTTCGGACGAAATGTTATCGCATAATAACACCAAGGTCATACCAATAGGGCCCCAATATACCTTGAAGTCTTGAAAATAATTGCGATTAAAACATAGGCCTATAGTAATTTTGTATAAAGAATCATAATATAAAGCTACACAAAGAGATATACATATATATATATATACATATTTTGGTTTATTACGCTGGACTTTGAGAAAAAAAAGAGACGCCAAGTTTGTCAAAGTTATACTAATAAACTCAACGCAAAGGCCCAAATGTAATATTTATAATGAAAACAAATTAAAAACGTAAACACCCCAAGTTCTATCAACTGGGACTGTAGAGGCATTATGTAAACCACATAGCAGCTGACAATAATTAAGAATTTTGAGACGAATATTTGTCACAATAATTGTATCGCATAAATAAAGTGTGTTTTATTGAAATAATCATGCCAGCCAAGCCGCATGTACGCGCGGGTCGCACCTATGGTGCGGAGAATAAATTAATCAAGGGAGCTATGAGATTGCCAATCACAGTGAAGTTTCTGACTGGTCTTGTTTCTTAACTCTCTTGGCTTATGTTTGGTAATTTTTGAGGTTTTAGATGGGGCGTGTTTGTGTTTGCTTGTTGTTTGTTCGTTTGTTTGTTTGTTTGTTTGTTTGTTTGTTTGTTTGTTTGTTGTTTGTTTGTTTGTTGTTTGTTTGTTTGTTTGTTTGTTTGCTTGCTTGCTTGCTTGCTTGCTTGCTTGCTTGCTTGCTTGCTTGCTTGCTTGCTTGCTTGTTTGCTTGTTTGTTTGCTTGTTTGCTTGTTTGCTTGCTTGTTTGCTTGCTTGTTTGTTTGTTTGTTTGTTTTGTTTTGTTTGGTTTTTGTGTTTTTGTGCAGTGGGGTGTTTGTTTGTTTGTTTGTCTGTCTGTCTGTCTGTCTGTCTGTCTGTCTGTCTTTTTTTTGTCCGTTTGTTTGTTCGTTTGTTTGTTTGTTTGTTTGTTCGTTCGTTCGTTCGTATGCTTATAACAGTGTTGATGTCAAGTTAATATTATTCAACTATGACCCATTTTGAGCCGTCATCTTTTAAATTTGAGGGACACCCTAATAAGTATGCATGTTCATTGACAAGTTGAAACACTTTTGTAACTTGTATCTGTGCGAAACTTGCTCATGAGGACGGTCAGCTGTCGATTTCACCAACCTCTTCCTAACTTAAGACTAATATGACTTAGGACGTATCAGAAGACGTTAGGACGCATTGAACCCATATGTAGGACGAGTTACTCTTCCCATGCTCTTCCTGCCGAGAGGATCTTCAGTGGCCTCAGTGTTTCGTAAAATCAGCAGCAGGAATCGTTTGTGATAATGTAATGTCGCCCGCTATAGTCGAGTAAAGGAAATGTTCAATCCTTTTAATTTAAAACGCACATTTGGTGACAAAATCATTAGTTTCGAGCAATGACTTTCCCTATAATTAGTTAGTTTCTGTTTTCTAAACAAGTTTATCTAACAAAATTATAAAAGTACTGTGGTGTTTTAAGTTCAAGAAGAAGTTTGACAATTCTTAAGCCGACAATCTCTATGCCTTAACACGAACTGCACGCTTGAAACTAAAACTCGTAAACATTGACATGTGGCTATGGCGGGTAATGGAGGACACTTTAAATTCTTTCGGGGTTTGTAAATTTTGTTTTACAACATGTTGTTGGCTAAAACAGTTACTACATTCGCAAGATTAGTGTCAAGACCACTGTCCTCCAGAAGTTTTTCTGGGATTTGGTTTCAAGAAGGAGATACAGCTTCAATAACGAAGACATTTTCGTCACAAGACGTGCAGAAGTTTGCGGAACTGAGTGAGGACACAAACCCTATTCACGTAAATGATGAGTATGCTGAAACTGCACGGTTCGGGAAGTGTATTGTCCACGGGATTTTGGTTAACGGGTGAGTATCTGCCTGCTGTACTGTCCAGAGTGTCTCTGAATTCATATTGCACCAGCCACCTTGTGACCTTTGGCTCTAAGTATTCAATTGAATAAGCATTCATAATTAATAATAAGCAGTGAACTGTGTTTTTGTTTATTTTTGGGGGGTAGGCCTACCAATTTCTTAAATCTTTGTTTACATTTTGGTCTTACTACTTTAACTTACTACCCAAGTATTAAAACTAGAAAGTGTGTTGACCGGGTGAACAAGTAAGAGTCAAAAACCCATGATGTCACATGGATGTTTGGCAGCGAATATTTTGCAGGAGTTGAATATGTTGCGAATTATTCAGTGCCAATTGTGACGTCAAAATGTGTGTGGTATTGTTGGCATTCGCAGGAAGTATGAACTGGGCTTTCCTTATCTACTCCTTCTGCAACTGTGCAAGCCCTAGACCCAGTAACTTGGGCGCTGTGTACGCCTTTTTTCGAAATGTTGATGCTGTACTCCTTTTTTCGAAATTTTGACATTCTCGGTTGACGACCGAGAATGTCAAAGTTTCGAAAAGGAGTACAGCTTAAAGCTTACCCCTGGGTGCGTTAATAATGAAATGCAGCCATTTTGGGATGGATCCACAATGCCATCTCAAGATATGACGGTATGTCAAACAAAATAAACCAGGCTGTTTCATGTAGAGGTAGCTCTACCTGCAGGAACCACAGGCATTGTAGCTTTAAGATGAAACAGCTGTAGAATTTTGTGTGTACCCTCGACACCATTTTGATTCCAATGTTGACAAATGGAGGTTAACGGTCAACATTCGACACCTCCAGGTGAGTTGGTCCATTATAAAAAATAAATGTGATGCATTCAAGGTAGTTATTCTGAGCAAATTGAAAAAAACATTATGTGCAACAACTATTACAAAGGCTTAGTAATTTCAACAGCCAAATCACTGTAGGGAAGGCTAAAGTAAACTAAGAGGTACTGTAAGTGGACACATCTATAGATAGGGACCTAGTTGGTTAAATCCCATGACCTACCCATAGGGGATGCATCCCAATGTAATCTGAATGGGCTGGCAGTGTGGGTAAGGGTTCACATTTGCCATAGTAAGTATTAGACCTGATTGACTACATGTACATAGACTAAGTTACAGGTCCAGTCTGGTGCACATGTAGCACTAGCTGGAGATTCTGTCCCCTGATAGCGCCCTCTTTTGACTCAACTTCCTTCAGTCAGAACTCTCTGCAAGCATGGAGCATGCTGCAAGTCACCTGGTTGGCTAGACTTGTGGACAAGTCGTTAATGATCCCACGTGGTGAGATAGTCGAGTTGTGGCGGTGCTCTCGCGCGAACTGCTGGTTGCCCGACTTCTACTTCCCATTACAGTAGTCGTGAGAGCAGTAGCTTCGCGGGAAAGCAGTCTATCAAGAATACTGCGGGAATCGCAGGGAGAGTCAGAACGCTATCAACGTGACAGACATTTAACGACCTGTGCACAAGTCTACTGTTTGGCTAGTTCAGTGTTGAAAAGCTTCCCTACTTCATTTGAAATAGGCCCCCCTATTGACTAGTGAAAAAGCTTAATGGAAGGGTGAAATGACAGGCTAACTGCATGGTTCTGCTGGCCATTCAATACAAATCTTATGGGCAAACTCTGAGTTTATCCAGTTTTAGTATTTTCACTGAATGTTCCCTTCTTTTGCAGGTTAATCTCAGCTGTGTTGGGAACCAAACTGCCAGGGCCAGGAACCATCGTCTTATCACAGATGTGTGAATTTCCAGCTCCTTGTAAGTTATTTAGTCCACAAGAAAAATAGCAAAATAGCCTACATTGTTTCTTCTACAATGCCAACAAAATATGTTTAGCCCGAAAGAATTCCTTTCAAAGTTTCATTCAGAATGAGACTATTGGTGTAACTCATGAAAATAAGTATGTGCTAATATTTTGTTAAAGAGAGATGCAAAAAAACCTTCAGTTTTAAGTACCCCCCTAAAAAAATGCGTCCCCTTGTGCCCCCTACAAATTTATCCTAGTTAAAGTGCTGTTACATCCTGCAAGTGCAAAAAGTTTAGTATTTTATGTATCTTTCTGAGAAAGAAAACTTAACATGACTGGATATTTAAACTACAAAGTGCAAATGGCGCTAAAATCAAATGTTATGCTAGGAGCCTCTGTTTGTGTCCGATAAAAAGGGGTTTTCACTGATCTCTGAGACTATGTTTTAAAAGGTGCACCTGCTGGAGGCCAAGTGGAACTCCAGATATTTCTGGACAGATGGAGTTTTCCTTTCATACATGGGGGCCGATTTCACAAAATAGCCGAAGATTGATCTTCTCCAAATCAATTGTAGTTCCTAAGTAAAGTTTGATGTCACGATACAAATCACTGGTACTGACAATTTATTCTAAGATGAATTTGAGTGCTTTGAAAAATCAAGCCAAGTCTCAACATCTAAAGGTTGTTGAGACAATAAGAGTATTATATGCATGAGCGACACAAATAATAAAATAAAATAAAAAATAAAAAAACTGAGGAATGTGGTTAGATCTCCCTCCTGTGTTTCACCATTTACATTCATGCACTAAAAAAAAGACAAAAATAGAAATAAATCCAGCAGTGCATATGTGTCCATGTCAATTTCTCAATGATCAACAGAATGGTTTCATTCCTTTTACACAGTGTACATAGGTGAGCCTGTCACAGCAAGTGTCACAGTAGTCAATATTGATCGGCGTCTGGTAACCTGCTCTGCTTCATGCATTGCCAATGAACGGAATGAGGTACGCATGTTAATGTAAAATGACAGTTGGTAGTTCACGGGTTGTTGTGCTGAAAGGGGGTCAATAATTCACCATATTTGGTTTAAAGGCACTGGACACTATTGGTAATTACTCAAAATTATTGTTATAAAAAAAAACTTACTTTGTGAAGATCAATGGGGAACTGGCTCCCTCTGAGCATAGAGAAAGGAATTTAGTTTCTGAGAAAGAAGTAATTTCTCATTCAAATATTAAAATATTTTAGGCCCATTCAAATAATAAAATATTTTAGACCTGATGCCTTTTTGAGGCATCTGAAAGCACACACATTTGTGCAACAAGGTTTTTTTTCTTTCATTAATCTCTTGCAACTTTGATGGCCAATTGAGTTCAAATTATCACAGATTTGTTATTTTAAGCATTAAGTTTGAACATGCCAAGTGAGAATACTGGTCTTTGAAAATTACCTTAGGTTTCCAGTAACTTTATGAAGTAAAGAGTCAGAATACTGACCCACTAGATAATTGCTACAGAACTGGAGGTGAAATGGACTGCAGGTGTATACACACCAAACACACTCTGGGTAATAATGATCCACTTCCTTGACCTGTTTGGGTCCACACTAAGATAACCTAGTGTCTGTACAATCGTGGAGGTGCAACTGAAATTCCATCTTTGAAAAGACAAGGTCATTTTCATTTTGCAAAGGTCACTTCCATTTGAAAATCTTTGTCAATGGGAAACTTTTGATGGGCACCAAGGCTAAGACCAGGGGCAACAGAGGGCGTGGCCTGTATGCAAGTCCAAGCCTGCAATGTACTTTTTGTCAGCATCCCTGTTTACCCCTTTTACTTGCCACTCCCACCTTGTCATCAACCGCACCTTTCATTACATCAATTGAATCTCACATAACAGCCATCATCATGTCACCAGGGCTAATGTATCTCGGTGGTCATTAATCATTGATATCCCTGATTCTAACATGTCAGGATCATTTCAGTGTCATGACCTCACCTGGCCTTCTTTTTATAAACCCCCTCCTTTTGAAAACCCTTCTCCACCTTTTGAGACCACCCGAGGGTTGAAACTGGGTGTTCATTCTTAGTCCTAATTCACTGATGCCATGATCAATTCGATGTTACCCTACCTACCCTCGTATTGAGAGGGTCCCTCCTTTCTTGTGCCCTGTTCCACCTTTTGAGACCACCCTAAGATTGCTGGTACATGCCATCATGATGTCAGCAGAGGTAACATACTGGGTGGTCACTTTCAACCGCAATCACTCTGATTCACTGTGATATCACAATCAGTGCAGCAAGCTGTGTTAACATCTTACATTTCACATTCCATTTAGAAAAGACAGTGGGAATCTGTTTAAAGTGATGCCAGGGCTATTCAGCAGATCTTTAAAGATATCAATCCATGGATGATTATATGGCTTTCCATTTTTTTTTGCTGAGGGATCGTATGGGGACAGGGGACCACTGTAAACCGTGCACAGCTTGGTTGTAACTTAAAAACAATACTGTGTAATTGTAGCATGGAGAGATATTAACAAGTGCGCTGCCAATGAGATGTTCACCAGAATCTAGTATTATTAACTTCATGGGCTGAAAATTTAAGAAAATGGGAACGTCTCAGTTTAAGTCACTCATACGTCTGTCTGGCTGACAGTATGTAACTGGCATGACATTTAACATTAACCAACTCCTTCATGCCATGTGTAGTTTCCCTTTGACTGCACTGATTATACTGACCACTCAATTTATTAATGACAAAGGTCAGAGTGTGATGAATTTGTTCAGTCATGTGACTGTTTTGATGCCCTTCATGTGACCAGAGCAAATCTTGTTTCAAACACTCTGCTCCCAAACTTTGTATTTGACTTTTTAATGTTTTAAATCAGTAGTACTAAAAGTTGATATTCTCGTGTATACATGCAGACTCATAGACGACATTGGTAATTCTCAAATACCAGTATCCACATTTTATGTGACCCCAACATTAACATGAAATAACAAACATCCGAAAGTTCAAGCTTAATTATGGAGTCATAGTGAAGAAAATGTTAAAATAAAACCTGATTTGTTTATTGTTTTCACCGTTTTCAAACAGCTTCTTGTTTGGACAAAATTAACTGTTTCAGTCATTTCTCAAAAACTACAGCATATCAGGCAAAACTATGTAAATGGTAGTTTTCCACCATGCCAATCTTATCTTTATACATTATTTCAAAATTTACCAATTTGTGCACACTCTTTAAACCACTCTTTTTTATTTTACTTGTATCTTTTACATTTCCAAACAGAATGTGTTAACTGGATCAGTAAGGCTTCTTGTTCCAAGGAGAAAACCAAGTATACCTCCTCGACAATAAAGGTAATAATTTTTTGACATGTTATTTTAATCAATCCATGTCTAGTCATGGCTCAAATAAAAATAAAAACTAGTATTATTCGTCAATGACAAATTCATCTTGATTGGTACTTTTTTCTGTATTTTGTTTGCCCTTAGAAATATCAGTAAATTTGTTATTAAAGGCAGTGGACACTATTGGTATTTGTCAAAGACCAGTCTTCTCACTTGGTGTACATGGTATATCTCAACATGCATAAATTAACAAACCTGTGAAAATTTGAGCTCAACCAGTCGTCAAAGTTGCGAGATAACAATGAATGAAAGGAAAAACACCTTGTCACACGAAGTTGTGTGCTTTCACTTGCTTGATTTCGAGACCTCAAGTTCTAAATCTGAGGTCTCGAAATCAAATTCGTGGAAAATTTCTTCTTTCTCGAAAACTACATTACTTCAGAGGGAGCCTTTTCTCACAATGTTTTGTAATACCAACCTCTCCCCATTACTGTGACCAAGTAAGGTTTTTTCCCCCATTTTGTTTGAGTAATTACCAATAGTGTCCACTGCCTTTAAACAGCCCGAAAATTCTTTAAATGAAGCATTCACCAGATGCAGGGCTCAAAAAGTAGTTTTAACAGCGGGTCAATAAAGTTATGACCATACAAGTTAGGCAGTCTTTTTCTTCTCCAAATGAATAGTAATACCTAAATGTGTAATATCTTGAAAACAATATTTCAAAGATGTTCAAATGCTGACTTTAAGATAAATATCATTCAATTCTGTTGAGTATCGAATTATACTGTTTATATTTTAATTCTAACCAAGGCAATCCAGATCATAATATAAAAATAAAAGAACAGATTAACACTATCAAGAAATGATTTTGAATAACACAAGGCCTATAAATAAAACAAACACAATATGCAGGAAAACGATTGAGACTCTAATAGAAACATAAGTACACCATAACAAATATACATAGCTTCATGCCATACCAAATCCACCATTCGACTTGGTACATCCAAAATGAAGCGACATCGAAAGTTATAAGTTGATATTATTGGATAATGGATGCTTTTGTAACCATCAACACAAGGCTGTCATACCAATGTCTACAATAGTGTCTTAAAATGTATACCACTGTTCTGTGCTGGCAGTCTCAAGTATCACAAATTATAAACCTGGTTTGCAGTGGGTTTGCACAAATCTGCCCTTTTCATAAAACATGTACAAGTACAGGCACATGTTTTTCTAATGAAGTAGAATATATGTACTTTTTGTTGCATGATAATTGATTCTATCAATTTGTGTGTAATTTTATAGAGTGATGGCCCCTGCACTTTTGTTAAACACAGGGTGATACCTTGGTTATATTTTTGGTTCATTTCATAATAAATATAATATATATTTAAGCTGATATTCCTGAGATAAATAGCCAATCATTAAGAAGAATAGCACTACATAAGACCCAGTTACTGAGATTACGGGCTAATAACTTAGTTTAGACACAGGGGTCTCTGTATCCGCTCCGTGCACTACCGCTGGGGGCGCCCTGCTGATTATTTTAAGGGTGCCCTGCTGGTTCTAGAAACTATTATTTTCTTCATTCAGATCAGATTGCCATACATGTTCTTTGCTCTATAATGAGGATGATTTGTTTGATTCGGCCTACCATACCACCACACTCGGTTAAAAGTAATTATTGTGTTTTAGGTACAACCTATGATTTTGAGTCATGTTGACATTTTTGTATGGAAAAATTGCATTTGTTATTCACTGTTTGTCGTTTTGACCGCGTTTCGAAACGGAGTGGTTGTTGAATATGAATTATAAAACGTTCCCTTCGTCCACGCAGAACGAAAACTGTTCGTAGTTCAAGCGTCATGGTAATTAACGCTCCTGGTTTGGTCAACTTCTGCACCCCAAATGACCAAATTGTGGGACAGATACCCTCGGATAACTGAAAAATTGAAGGGAATTGTGCCTTTGAATGATACAAGCTTGGATGTTGCCACGCAGTCAGAGATTGTAATAAGAAAGATATTTGGCTAATCGCCAACGCACATTGGAATTCTGAAAGATTGTAGGTAGAATCAGGCAGTTTTCAAAATGCTCACAGTAGCATGAAATTGCAGGACTTATATACATGTATTTTCCAAAAGACAAATATGCGATCATACTATCTAGATTCTTTTCTTTCCCATAACATACTCGTGACTGTGTGCCGAATTCCATGTAAATATCATCAACGTCACAATCCCATCACATGCATGTCGTACACTATAGAGATTTTGTTGAGGTTCACATTGGTGTGAGACTGTTTGTTGGCGTTACCTTATTGTTACGCAAGTTCCATAAATGCCATGCCACAACCCATCCGACGCCGAGCAAATGTTACCGCCAAAAAGGAGGGGCTTCAATGCACACGGAAAAAAGTCAAATAGTGTTATAAGGTTTTGTTATCTTTATACGTTTACTACAAACAAAAATTGTTGATAAATATTTACAGCCCGTCCATTGTGTGTTGTTTTTGTACATTCAACCTGTGTTACTTTTATTGCATCGTATTACTATGGTCCAAATGTCATTGCCCTCTCTCGCCTCAATAGCGGTCGTCGCACTTGGTATCCTCACGATGTCCGTATGGTCATCCAAAAAAAGACAGTCAAGACAACAGCAGTGGTGCCCCCAGGGCCATTATCAAGGCAAGTAATGCCTTGCACCCGAGTAGCGTTGACTGATCGGCATACTAGCCCACGGGTTACCGTCATTGCTACGGCAGGCTGCCCCCTCGGGCAGCCACAGGATGGACCATTGCGGACTTTCACCCCAGTGTTATTGTCATGTCATCAGTAATTCTTCGCCTCTTGAAATAGCTGGTAGAAATCGGCTTGGATGGGATTCTCCTTGCATTCCCACATGTTATTCGGATGCCTGACTTTGTTATATTTGGTCCAGTCCCCTTTACAGATGATCCACGGCATGACGTCGATTTTGTAGTGGAGCTCGGGTGAGATCTCGGCGCTGATGAGTTGTGGGGTACCAGCGCCAGGCCCGCGTGTGATCAACTTCTGGTTGTCATCATAGCAACACTGCTGTGAGGCAAGGCTGGTACTCGGTGGGGAGAGGGTGGAGATGATGCAGTACTCTGCCGTGGGTTTATAGACGGGGAGTTTGGCCTCGTCGCCGCTAGCGTCCTTCCAGTGAAACATTTGCCGCTTTTGCAGATCCCAGATGGCGTTATTCTGACGGATGTTTGTTGGGTAGGAGCACGGACAGTTTGGCAGGTCTTGAAGCCGAGCTAAGTACGAGAGGAGAGTCTCACTCCGACATCCCATCCATTCCTCGCAGCTGTCAACATCTTGAGAAAATAGGAAAACAATTTCATTTGTATTTGTTCTCTTGGTTGAACTGGCATAATCAAACATGTGATTATCATTAATTATGGAGTCAGTTTTCTTGGCATAAAGTTGGTACTGAATCGCTAACCCCTGAGAGAAATGTCCGTCCGAAATCCCGTTTTTGCGTTTATACCGTGGCATTTGAGCAGTGTCCCGTTTTCTCAAAAACTTTTGCATTCGTTCTCTATGAATTATATATAGGTTACAAACCCATTTTGTCAAATTTTTGAACAAAGAAGGTAAACGTTTCGCAAGAATTACGCGACCGAATTCTGCACGAGCTTTTAAACAAAATTTCTAACACATTTAACAAAACATACCAACACATATTTGTGACTTGGAAAACAAATGTTATCACCGGGCCATCAATGAATTAAGACTGCCCGATACATTTCTGAAAACTCACCGAAATTTTCTGGTGTTAAAACCATGTCGAGATACTCCTCGTTGAGGGCAGTAAGCTGGGGCGGCTCTTCGGTAACTATCTCGGTGGGTACTTCACTCTTACCAGGACCTGTTTCGAATGAAAACCTTGTCATTATGCTTGTTTATGCAAGTACTAAGTATCATAATTTTCTGCAAAGAATGTAAACATGAAGCACGAGATAATGGTAAAGGTTTTGCGGTTTTTGTCTTTTAGAAGTTTTTAAAATACGCTTGAGACAAAAGATAGTTGTTTCACAGGGGTCACTCATTTGTCTTAAAAAGGGCGACACAATGAAAGACTTTTCAGACGATAGCGGGCGTCCCACTCATCAGTCATTATCTATTGTTTTCGGCATTGCCATCCATGTAGACCTTTCCATTGTTGATAAACTAAATGCACTCCCGTGGAATGGCCGGCCGAATGTTAACAAAACAATCAATCATGTTAACAAAATTGTGACCACATTCCACATTTTCTGGAAAGATTCACTAGCTCGATGTTTCTTTTGATTTGTTGATTTGTTTCCATCAAATTCAACTAATTAGTAGGCTAATAGTTATGTACAATTCCTACGATCTATTTCTACTTTGATTGGCAATCATGGCTTTCCATAGTTTTTCAACCTCGGTTGGCAAAATCTTTGGCTATGACGTTGCAATAGAAATGTATTTAATCTATATATCTAAATAGTTAAAAGGAAACAATTTATGACGTACGTGGGCATGATTGTTGGTTGCAATCCCTTGACTCTGTAGCGGTACAGGAGAATCCACAGGAGCGAGACCTCTCCGATCTACCGCCCCCACACGACGCAGAGCAGGTAGTCCAGCCGGTCCATGTGCCTTGTTTCTCCTCGTTTTCTGACGATAAGAACAGAACATGCCTGTTACTCAGTGTACATTACCGAGTTCTGTGAACAAATCCCACATGTATATTGCTCGGGTGGGATTCGGACCCACGACCTTTGCAATTCTACAGCAGTGTCTTACCAACTACTCAAAAATTATTCTGCTTTATGCCATATGCAATTTTAACATCTATTAAAGACACTGGACACTATTGGTAATTGTCAAAGACCAGTCTTCTCACTTGGTGTATCTCAACATATACATTAAAGAAAATGTAAAAAGTTGAGCTCAATTGGTCGTCGAAGTTGCGAGATATTAATGAAAGAAAAAAACACCACTGTCGAACGTAGTTGTGTGCTTTCAGGTGCTTGATTTCAAGACCTCAAATTCTAAATCTGAGGTCTCGAAATCAAATTTGTGGAAAATTACATATTTCACGAAAACTACATTACTTCAGAGGGAGCCATTTCTCACAATGTTTTAAACTATCAACAGCTCCCCATTACTCGTTTCCAAGTAAGGTTTTATGCTTATAAATATTTTGAGTAATAACCAATAGTGTCCACTGCAGACTCAATGAAGGAAATACGGGAGTGGATTCTTGTTCCATTTGGTTAAACATAATGTGAGAATAATGTTTTATGTAATCATCATTGAATTAACAAAAATTGTTTTAATGGAATGAAATAAACGATTAATGAACATGCTGCGTTCTACGAATGAATGTCCTCCATTATTGTCACGCTTGGTTGGTGTCTAGAACAATATTATCCCCCTCAAAGTGGTTTGGATTTCCATGTCCCGTAGTGCGTGGTCATTTTTATGTCAGGTCAAGAGCAAGGAGATCAGGGGGGAAATGAAGTAAATTACAAAAAACTGACAAAATTTGTGCATATTGCCTAACGTTTCGCGCGAGTTTGCAATAATTTATATAAAAAAAAAACACGTTGAAAATAGCCCGGATGTACAAACAAAACATGCACGCGCCGAGATACGACGTTTCTGCACGGAACATTTTATTATTACGATGTGTAGGTGACGCAAAATTGCGATCCTAAGAGTCTATAATTATTCATCAGTGTATTATGTTGCCTTTCTGGTCAGATGAAATAACTGCTGATTGTTTGTAGGCTTATTGCTTATTACACACATCTTGCTGTTCATAGAATTATTAATGTGCCATGTTTTTTACCAAGGTGTACACGAGTCTAAAACAATCCAACAGCGCCGGCCTTGGCTTTAGCACCTCGAGCAGCCGACAGCTGAGTTTTGTCAAATTGTGGAATTATTGGTGATCAGTCAGCGCATTCCATAACGCCCGCTTATCGTGTGAAGACTTGACAGCAGCCTTGGTACACGCCCTGGATTGGTCGGGTGGGAGGCCTATTACCCAGTATTAGTCTTCTCAGTAGGGTGACGTTTACAGGATCATGTTAGGGTGTACTCTTGCCCAGCAATGCTCACCGGAAACATGAGGGGTTGTGGTAACGAACTCTGGCTTACCTTTAGACTGTTGCTCAGATCATAGAGTAAGGCTCAGATAATGATACGAGCCGGGGTTTTGGGGTTGTTTACATGTGGAGATTTTTAACCACGATATAGCCGAGTACAATACTGGCGGTTGAGAAATGCCGACTAATGTTCAAGACTAAAACCGCAGAAGCATCAGAAACCCTCTGGTGATTGTCATGAGGAGGAGGAGTGACATTTTGCACATTTTAAATAACTTTTTCTTTAAATCTTTAGTTGTTGTGATCATGGTATCAAAACGATAGTTGTATAGACTGAACCATGCCACTCCCAGTCCCATGGCTGTACAGACAATAAATGTTGCGTCCGTATAAGAAAACCTAAACTATAAAAATGCCACCGTCAGTGTCAGAATATGTACATCAAAGATCCTGCAACCATGTTTTTCACTCACTGCACTTACTGCTGGTTGTGTGCGTTCGTTGAATGAAAGCAGTGGACGCCATTTTGAAATTCGCATGATAGCATGAACACGTGTTGTGAATGTTTTCTTCCAAGTTTTAAAAACTAGTAGGCCGTCCATTTTCATATTGAACGATTTGAGTGTCATTCTTTTAATTTTTGGGGTTTAAACAAGCTTTAGGGATATAGAAATAGACGGGTTGATGAATGAAAATCCCCTTCCGTAATTCACATCGACTTTGCGAGTTTCAAAATGGCTGCTGCATGCAGCATGTGTGTGACGACTTCACAGTCCCACACGCTAAGACCTGACCGGCTATCCACACATAGATTGCAAAGTCGCCGTTTTTTCTTTATTGTGCTTCTCTGTCATTTATTTAACCATTTCGTTTTTTCTTTGTACGGTAAAAAACTAACCTGCTTCAAATCCGTCCCCTGTGGGAACAGGTATACCGACCAGAAATGGCGCAAATTCAAAAGAACTCCACTCCGGTTCATCCCTGACCGAGTCCTCCACATCTGTCCTTATCGTGGGTCGAGTTGGTCGATCGTTTTTGCCTTTACCTTTCCCCCGTCCACCATTGTTGTTAACTTCAAGAGTATCTGTATCGCCTCTCTCTGGTGATAATGGCGCATCATCTCTTAAATCCATAGATATCACGACGCCATCTTGTTTGACGTCATCACCGTTCACCACCTCAATGGTGATTTCTATATCCGGGTTGGGTGTGCCGAAGTTGACCAGTTCCATGGGGGCGTTAGCACCGGTCACGATGTCGGCAAGGCGGTCCAGCTTCTTGGGGTGGCTCTGCGGTGCCGAGGAGGTGTCCTTCTTGCTCCTCTCAACCGAGGGACCAGTGTCTGCTTCCTCGTCGGTGTCACCATCAAAGTAATCATACGTGTAGTAATCATCCACGTCTATAGGGGAGTCCAAGTCGGTCGGAATGACCTCGTCGTTCCAAAGCTCCTCCCATGTCTTTAAGCTACCATCTCCAACATCTTGTTCTGACGAAGATAAATTCCCTTTCTTGTCTAATTCATCCACCTTCTTGTCTCGCCTCTCAAGTAAGATATCACTTTTGTCATTTCCCTGCACGTCCTTCTCTGAGTTTGTTTGTAGTCCGTGCTGTCTCTCTTCCTTGGTTGGTTTGTCACTACTACCCGTTCTCTTCTCATCGTCTTTTAAGATTACCCCATCAGCATCCTTGAGTTGCCTTGATAACTTCTCGTCAGAACCCGTAGCTGGTGATTCCATGGTTGTAATTTCTTTACCTGAAGGAACATTGAGTGCCTAGGGAAAAAGACAAGAACGGGTACGATATTCAAAGATTTAGCATTGAATGAAAGTTTATAAAACAAAGTATTATTACTTACTATACAAAATGGCAAAATGAGCACTTTTATCAATGATATTTTCCATATAATCTTCCAGGCCTGTATGCTTTGTTTAGAAAGGGCAAGAGCACCGATGCATTTTGTACTTGGTAATGGGCACTCTATGATGAAATTGTAAATTTCTGTAGGGGCATTTCAAGGCACCAAGGCAATGACCAGGGGGAGGCAGTCGCCTTCGTTGCCTCCGTGAAGTATCATGCCTGTGACGAATTGACTTAGATTAGCTTGAGATTTCCAACGAATATCACTGTCTTCACACATTTTATGCAAACACTAACAGCTGCAATTGGGAACCTTCTTTTGTTTGTACTCTGAGACAACAGCGACAACCTCCTTAATGTATATATGGGTTTTGTACACACTTTCCAACTTGGGACTGCTATTTTCTTCTACCCATCCAAGCAGACAAAAACAAAGATGAAACCATTTTTAAAGGCAGTGGGCACTATTGGTAACTACTCAAAATAATTATTGGCATACAACCTTACATGGTAACGAGTTATGGGGAGCTGTTGATAGTATAAAACATTGTGAGAAACGGCTCCCTGTGAAGTAACGTAGTTTTTGAGAAAGAAGTAATTTTCCATGAATTTGATTTCAAAACCTCAGATTTAGAATTTGAGGTCTCGAAATCAAGCATCTAAAACCACACAACTTCGTGTGACCGGGGTATTTTTTTCTTTCATTATTATCTCGCAAATTCGACGACCGATTGAGCTCAAATTTTCACAGGTTTGCTATTTTATGCATATGTTGAGATACACCAAGTGAGAAGACATGTCCAATAGTGTCCATATAGTCTTTAAATATAATATAACTCATTCTCTTCTTCGATGATTTATTTAAACATTATTTTAAGCAATGCATTAAATACGTGCACGGGTAAAACTATCAATTGTTACTATTGTTTTTTAAAACATTATCTTTGTTATGAAGTAACTATGAAAATAACTTGCGGGTACAACCATGTATAAGATCTCGTTTGAGGGAGTGTCGGCTCTGTAAAGAACCGGACGGGTATATTTGTTTAAAAATTACATTTCGTTTGGAATTTTGAGACAATACCAACATTTGGACACAACACTGATGAGCCATAAGCATCAATTTTCGCGCTAAAAATACTTTGATATAGTCCGACGATTCCTGATAATCAGCATATTACGCCGTTAATACCACACAGCCTATGGTAGGAATTCAGAATACTTACTATACATATATGTAAATACACAATTACGTGTATATCAATAGAATGGTATCTATGTCGGCATCAATCAAGGGTCTGATAACAAAATTGTTTGTTTGACCGTTTACAGCAGAGTAAACAACCCATGACTGCAATGCACAAACCCAAAATGTTCATGGACTTCTGTAACAATTTATAACTGTCAGTGCTTCATTTCTTTTCTGGACGTGTTTTTTACCATGTTTATAGTTAAACTTTGTGCCTCTTTAGCCGAAACATTCGGCCCTGCACCTGTTTGGGAAAATTTTAAGGGTCTCTGGAGGGTATAAAAGTGAACCAACTTCTGCTGACAGTTTGCAAACATTCATCTCCTGCTGCGGGTACACATGTAGATAGTCTCACTCCACAGTTTCAAAGGAATTGAACAATGGCATGTTGACGGTGAGATCAAAGAGAGTGTCCTTTTTAATGCCCATATCGATTAACAATCGGTATCTAAACGGGTATGTACCATTGTGGTGATCGCAAACATGAGAACGCAAAAAGAAAGAAAACAATCTGTGGAGAAATTAGAGTGGCGAAGGTCGGCGAACAGGGCCGACACGCGACCGCCGCGGTACAAACCGGTTTGTGACGCCGACCAGATGCCGTGAGAAGGTCGGCCCGGTCGGTCGGGTCGGTCTCCGAGTGATCACGGAAATCCTCAAGGGATGAAAATGAACACGGAAATTCAAACCATATTTATTATTGTTGAGATATATTTATTTGAAGGAAACCATCTGGGCTTGAGGATGAGTCATTGGGAAAATCTGTTCTGGTGAGAACTCCACCAATCTCAATCGTATATAACATTGATGGCATTAAAATAGTGCCTAATGTTTATACAAATTAGGAGACAGCATTAAAATTGTCGACAACTTAAAACAACATTATATACTTTGACTCAACAACAGACCATGAACATAGTAAATCGTAACAAAAAAGTGATATGTTCCAAAATGTTCAGCCTAAAAAAAATCAACAATTAGAGGTTTGGCAAATAGATTTTAAAGAGAAAAGCACAACTGAAGATTATTTAGTAAAAATGGGGGGGAAAAAAACACCAATAGTAACAGATTGAAGGAGCAAATTCACTGATTGCCCAACCCATTATGTTAAAACTTACTCTAAAATCTAATCGCTCGCATAGACACGTCGACCAGCCCATTCCAACAGTTTGTCATGATCATGACCCGGCTGAGTTTAATGATGAAGAGACCCACATTTACAACTGACTTGAAGTCATCCGTAAATTACATTTTCTCCAAACCCTCAATTGACGAAAATTGTGTATAAAAATATCCCCAAGGCTACGCTGGCTTTGTCGACTACAATGCAGAAGTTGTTTTGTTTATTCGCGTTTCAACGTGAAGTACTAGTGTCAATAAAACCACGTTGTGGGGTAAACAAAAAAATTGTGTGATTTTGAAAGAAAAACATTCTGCTGTCATTCAAACGAGAGGAAATGCTTAAAGGAACATTACAGAATTGGTTAGAAAAAAGCTCGTCTAAGATCAAAGATTTACATAAAACTTGCACGGTCTAATGATGATGTAGAAAACATCCCTTGAAATATTTTTGGCTGAAAAGTCGTTATTCAATGAGAAAAAAATACATGTTTTCCCGTTTCAAGTTTATCGCTCAGTGAGCGTGTTATACATTTTTTTTTAATCGATGTCATGCGAAATGTGTAATCGGTTTTTCATTGTTTTCTCTTGACCCAGGCCACCGGCCGATCGATCTCAAACTTCAACACAGGTTTGTCAGTTTATGTATATGGTGGATTACATAAAGTGCTTACACTGCAAGCAACTGTTTTTAGCAAAAAAACAACAACACAATTATGTAATGTTCCTTTAAAGCGGTTTGTAGACATTAGATAAATTTGGGTGTGGGGTGGGGGAGGGGTGAATTCAGTTTACAAGTTCATTTGTCAAAATGAAGAGCACGGACCAACGAGGCACTCAAAACAGATAGTTAATAGTTTGCACATCTTGTCGATGATTGACATCTCCATTTCCCGATGTCTAAATTTGGGGAAAATGAGGAAGGTGGTATAATGCATTATTATTGCAACAACTTTCAAGCAGGTAAACAAGTTTGACTCTGTGAACAAGAAACATATCTATACCGCATAAACATTTCGTAGTGAAAAATCCGTGCCACACAAGTACAATGAAGGTAAACAAAAAACCGCTGGCAAAGGGAGTTAAACGCTTATTATTTAGAAGGGAAAAAACCGAAACCAAACCAACAAGCCGCGTGAAAACGGAAATAATTCACAAACCATTCACAAAGGCAACTGAATGGAGATTGTGTGGTGATTGTGTAGATCAGCGCAAGGGACCAGTGAGTCTCTGCAAATCGTTATTCGAAACCATCTGGCTCATTCTATTTTGTATTTTGTGAGAGTTGCCAATCATAAAAACCGTAAAAAGCAGGCCACTGCATGGTGGAAACTAAAAGAGAGGGGAAGAATACAACAGAAGAGTAAACCCAAAAGTAGAAAGATGACTGTTGATAGGCATGTTACTTCAAACGAAGGCAACGAAGGCGATTGCCTCCATGCCCCCTGATCATTGCCTTGGTGCTCCTGTAGAAATTTACAATTTTCCCCATGTGCCATATGCCTTTACCAAGGAGAAAATGCCTTGGTGCCATGCCCTTTCAAAAAAAACGAAGCATATCCAGGGCTACGTTGATATTGCGTTTGGATTGGGACAGGTTACATCAAGCAGGGAAGCAGAATTTCAGGTAGTGAATTCCAAAGTATAAGGCAGGACGAAGCTTGATTGGTATCACAGACTAGTATTTATATGGATGAGGAAAGCCACCATGATGCGAACGAGCAGACAACCGTGTCGTACGTGCGGGAGGCCTCACTGTATCCTGTAATGATTTTATCTTGAAGGTGTCTTGTCCCGTGGAGGAAGGATACTTTCCTCAATTCGTGTTCCTTCCCTTCTCCACAACTTTCCGGGAAAGAAGAGGGAACTTTACTTTATTCTCTGTTTGGATCGATAATCAGAGTCTGCAATAATGTAGTTCACGCGAATTTATAATTTGCATAATGATGGATTTGGCGAATTCTGTTTTGAAAATTTAAAGTTGTGTGAATCTTGGAGGTACAAAAGAAAGTTGGAGTGAAGTAAGAGCTTTACACAAAACTTAGTTTAGTGGACAGTGATGCCCTAGTATTTTTCCTATTAACAATAAATATTTTTTCCCCTGATAAATAAACGATTTTAGAAGAGCTCAGGAGGGTCAGCTATGGTTTCCCCAAAACCTTATCTTACCATTGAGGCGATCTTTAAAGCAAAAATAACTTGAGCTTCCGTTTTCATTGAATTGAAGATTGAAAGATTGCATGCATCATAATTTTGGGGGTCCTCTTTGAGCTAAACAGTGACCCTGCATGATGTTTCAATTGTGTGCAAAGGCACAATTTTGAAGTTTATCTTATATGGACTTTTGTTCCGATGGCCGGGATGTGTAACCCTTAAACTTTCTCACTAATCAGTGATTGTTATAACCATATAACTCTATGTTGTAAATAGTCAACATCTCTATATAAACAAATTCTGACACTCAAATTTCACAATCCGTGTATCTCAGGCCGGTTAATAATATTCAGTTCAGAAGAATTTTTTAAGCAGTCTTGATTTAAATGTGACAAAATATAATTGGGTATTATATTTACCTTTATATGTGACGTAAACATCGACAGAGAAATTATACAAACGATGACCCGTAGTTCCCAACTCGCCACATACCGCCAAATGTCTCTGTTCGGAGATAAAATAGTACAAAATCCTGCTGGCTTATCGCCGTACAAAGTCGTCAGTCGTGCCATGATTGCGACATGCGAGCCAATGCCGTACAAGCGTTACATCAAACGCCACACTCGTCGCTCTTCTCAACGGGTTTAGTGGACTGATCACTCGGCGGTCGGTAAATCCACGGTTTTCGCTTGATGGTTTACAACTTGAATTCGATGTATAACTTGGCGAAAAGGGCTTACTCCATGTTTGTCTAACTTGTCGCTTGTATGTTCACAATAACTTATGATGTTGATGCTCCTCGGGACAGATTGGATAAAATGAACTTCGGAGAGCAAGAAGTGTATCGCTGCCGTTGGCGTTTGCTCAAACACTTGCTCTGATGGTGCTGACCACTTGTGCCGTCACACAGACCGTGCGTATAGCCAGTGTTTTACCAAGCGAGACCGTTGCGTCTATCCTCATGGGACACGCACGGGGAAGATTTCCCCGCAATAATGTGAACGGCCTGTAGCTCTCGACACGCTGCGACCCCGAATTGATAGCTTCAATTTACTTATCTATAGTTGTAAATATTTACACGTTTTCTCATTTTTATCTCACGAGTTGTTTCTGCTGAAGTGATCCCTTGGTGATTATCTTTGAGAATTGTCGTTAAAGTTGAGTGCACTGGGGATAAATGTCCTCGATCATCATAAAATACTTTTTTATCGGTGGCAATTTACGGTCGTCAGTCATCGGTAATTTTCAATTTACGGCGATTACAAAAGAAGCTGTTGAGCAATAATGGGTTGGCACTCTGGCAGTCAAGTGTACTCTCTGCTCGCATCCGGGGGGCTGTGGTGGTTGGAGTGACGCCATAAGTTACGAGGCACCATGATAGCTCCGTAGGAGCACCCAATGGTTCTGCTGACTAATGGATGCTCGTTTTTTCTTTAATAAGGCTGTTACTGTTCTCCCCCTCTATATATCGGTTTCGATTTCGCAGAAATCTTCAAGTTCAATTTTAGTTAAACCCTTCCGTCTATTGCATGGGTCGGCTACACAGTGTTGGGGGATTCTATTTAAGTGTTTCCTTTACTCTTTTCTTTTTTTAAAGAAAACAAAACCCGAACAACAGATTTGGTTATTTAAGTTTCCCCTTTGCTTTTTCGAAAAAAAACCGACAACATTATTTGGCTTTAGCTGACGTGGAGTTGTACTTAACTTATTTGATGCATTAATAATTGTGGTTTAGAGTTGAACTGAAATTTTTAGGCCAATCGCTTTTTTTTTTTTCTTTTCTTTTTTTTAAGCCAACGATCAAACTGTTGTCTCACACTATTTGAATCGTGCGTTAGGTCAGATGTCTAGCACATGCGTCAGATTAAGACTACCATTATTTGTTCACACTTTCTGTTCGAGAAAGACTCTGCTGGTGTCGAAACGTCAGACCATAACTTTTTTTTTTGCTCTTTCTGCTAAAGCTACATCCCACTTGGGCCAGAGGGGAGTTCAGTCGTAACATTTCTTGAGGTGTGCGAACATTTTTACCATTGTCGTGAACACAACATAAAACATGTAAAATTGTGTATACGCGGGGTTTTTGTTTGTGTTTTTGAACTTATTCCCTCCCCTCGGGCTCAAGTTTGGAACCCAGCGGTATCGGAATGTCCGTTTAAATTCTGGTCTTCCCATCTGACATAACAACGGTCGTGTTTTCTTGTGGTTTGACACGTTAGCCGGAAAACATCACCGTACCGCGAATTGAAGCCAAGCACCCCGCCTGAAATGCCAACGTTTGATCCCGGGCAGCAGTTGACGCATTATTGCTTCCAATTGACACCTACGACAATCCAAGCCCAGGTCATGACCTATGTTATTAGAGTTCACTGTTTCTTTGAAACTCACAATTTATGTTGAAAGTTAGTCCTAAGAAAATAAAACTGGAAACACCTTTAAATCTCTTGAGCCCGTCACGGATTTGTAAAGGAAAAAGAAAATTCCCCTTGACTGGTCGATTGAACCCCAAGAGGTTTAACAACTAGCAATCAATTTGTGCCACATGATGGAGGGATTGTACTCGCTTTTGAACCTGTCAGAAAAGGCTGGGATAACTTTGGAGTTGATGTGGATTTTGCCACGAGGCCACACCAATAAAAAGGTAGCTAATTGCTTCAAAAAAGATAAGCCCAACTAAAGGGAGGTTCGTTGAACCACGAAAGTCTTAAAAAAGGGCCGTGGAGGAACCGTGGGGGTGGCAACTTTACTATGTGGATTACAGGCTTAAGTCAACAGTGGGTCTTTTCAAGGGGGAGGAAGCGGTGTACCGTGCGCCTGGTTCTGGAGTCCCGTAGATCGGCTACTCAGGAGGCGGCCTTCGAAGCCCCACTTAATTGCGTGGTAAACGGGTACTTGGAACTTGAAGCCCGTACTTTTTTCGATTTTGTGGAATTGCGAGAAGCCGACGATTGTCTTGAAGGGGCGTAGAGGTGCTTTGATCTCCATGGTGGCATTGCCTCTTGAAGATACTTGAGCTCTGTTTGGTCGGAGGATGTTTTGGTCTAATTGCTGCAGCTGTAATGTTTGCTTTGGTCAAGATTCTGATCCGGATCATGCCGCCTTGTGCATTGAGAAAACAAACAAATACTTCAGTGAATTGTTACATCTATTTAACTTTCGTAAAAATCTATCAAACTATCGTAGAGATCCATTAAAAAAACTACCACACTTATAGCATCAACACCAACGCATTGAAATGAATGAAAACATGGGGGAAAATGACACCGGAAAAAATTTAAGAACAACATCAACAACATTTTCGGAGCAAACAAAATGTTTATGTGCACTTTTATATTAAAATCAATCAATCAACCATTCAACACTAAAAAGCACCGGTATAATGGGAGTACATAAAGCATAACGCGTTACGTCAATCATTTTTTTGGGTAAAAGATTTGGGCCGTACAATGACCCAGCATTGCATACCGATCACGCACGACGACGGTTTACACATAAATCAGCAGAAGTTTCTTTGCTTGGTTTTAAAGCTTGACTATTACGAAAAAAGAAAACCAAATAGATATTACGAAGTTTAACTTGAACTTTTAGAGTGTTGTTTCTGCCTCTTTTGGTCCCGTTCATAAAACACCGTTAATTCATCGGTGTTTGTTATTGTTTTGCTATAATAGGAGACTTTCCAACGCTAGGCGGCAGCAGACATACCGGGTAAATTTCCATTGTTTACGTAGTTCTGAACATGCGCATAATTCTGAGAACAATGGATTTACCCGGTAAGTCTGCTGCCCTCTATCGTCCCAGAAAGTCTCCCATTCTATTTTTGCACTTTGAAATATTTTGGTCGATGGTCTATTAAGGGTACGCGACAACTGCGTCAACTTTTCGAGCGGTGTGTAATGCCTAATAACCTATCCTTTGAAAGTGCGGGTTGGACGTTGGACATTCAAGTGGGAACTTACTACCAAATCTCAAGAGACTATATGGGTGTGGCATAATAGAGGGGCATGAGAGAGGACACCGCTGCTAACAACACCTCTCACACCTGGTCAACTTCTCTACTTTGAAAGCCTCCTATCGTGGATCTTGTTCAGGTGACCCTTGACAGGCTTCCATGTGATCTGGCCAGCCTGCTGGTTGTCGCGGTTTGGTCTATGGGTGTCGGCGAGCGGGTGACCTTTGATGGCCGCCAAAATGAGTGACTATCACACCGATGGTCCGATTGGTCACCGTTGTCACTTGCGATTTATCATTGGTTGGTTGTGTCAGTGTTGCCAGCCACTGTGTGACATGATTTCCCAAAGTGGCCAGTTTGTGGCGTTTGTATATCAAAGGATCACTCGGATAAAACATTGATTTTTATAAGGCAGAAGAATGGCAGTTTAGTGTGGTGGTCTTTGCTGTAGTGCATAAATACCGCATAAATACCGCATACATTTTAATAGAACTGCATTTACTTATCCTAAAGAACCGTTGGTCGGGAGGGTTTAAGTTGATATGTTTTGAGGTGAATATGTACAGGCAGTGTCACAGGAACCATTGTTATGTGTAATATGTATTGTTTTGGATTTGATAATGACGACTGATCTCTATATTTACGAACAGTTTTAAGCAAACACTCAAACACACAAGCGATGTCACAAATTTAATAGATGTTCTTTATTTTTTGGAAGTGAGGTGGGAATTGATTAGTTCAGATTTAAGTTTACGAAAAGTTCATTGATGTCAGCAATCAGAGTAACTGATCTCTGAACCAAAGATTCACAAGACCTGCTTGAACGTGGAGGTATAACAAAGCAAACTCCCACAAATGACGTCAGCGGCATTGTCCTTTGACGTGCGCTCTCAACGGCAGAAGTGTTTTTAGTTTTTCATAACCTTTAGGTTGGGGCTTGATTTTTTAACCGATAATTACGAAAAGTTCAGAAGTGTACACATATCAAAATTGCATTAAAATGGTCAAGGCAAGCGCATTATAAACCAGGTAAAATACCATTTCCATTAAAAACATTCCGCTCATGTAGCTGTTTAAACAGCACGAGTTCAATCAAGTCTCATTATGCGGCTTTCTCTCTATCCCGACCATGGTATCCAGGAATGGGTCTGGGATCCCGGAATGGGTCGCAATGTTTGATGGCAAAACACCCGTGGGATCATCCCATTGGGGATCTCCTTCATAGTTGATCAGGTCAATCTGAAGAATCCACTCCGAGTCTGGTCAGTTGACAAGTTCACGCAGGTCACTCTGTTACGTGACGGTTTTTACATACTCCCCGTAGGCTATCCACACAGACGAGAACCAAGAAGAGTTACACGGTTAACCGTAACTCAATGAGTCGTATTTAGTTTTCATAAACAACAACTAGCATACAATTATGACTTATGGCGACTGTACCAAACCCAAGTTTTAACAGGGCCATCTCATTAAAGGCACCGGACACCTTTGGTAATTGTCAAAGACCGCATAATATAACACTCAATTGGTCATCAAAGTTGCAAGAGAATAATAGAAAGAAAAAACACTCTGTGTGTGCTTTCCGATGCAAATTTCAGTACAAACGTTCCGTTTGATTGACAACATTCAAATTCATGCATTTCCCCCTAATCCACTCAAACTAGGGTTTCTAATATGCATTCAATTTCGTTTCGTTCACACGTGATTTCGTCTTTCTCGTATAGATTCGTTTCAGTCGTTCTATTTCTCTTATAGGCATTCAAGACTACACTCCTACTACCTATTAACAGTGAGTCTTGCGGCCTTCTTGGATTGAATGGTTTTATTTGCCCAGTAAATGCTAAACTGGTTGAATTTATTTAATTCTCTTCTTTTGACCGGAAAACATTTATTATAACGTTAAAGTTCGCCTATATATTTTTTAAACGACAGTACAAAACGTTGTCAACAAAAAACCCTTGGGAATGTTGCATCAAACGATCTTCATAGAAATTCCAAAACAGAAACATGGGAGTACCGAGTGGGTAGTTTCTGATTTCCCGAAAAAAGTCAAGTCGCCCAAATCATTCCTTTAATGAAAACAAATAATATTTCATGTTCTTAAACCCTGCACCTTTTATTAATATTCACCATGGTTGTGTCCACAGCGGTCTTTCTTTCCCTCCTCGCTTGCTTGAATCAAACAGAATTACAAGTCCTTTTGAGTTTTGACCAACTTATTAAAATATCCCGGGGGTGTTTCCTCTTACCAAAGCAACGTGACTTCTTGGCCCAGCAAGCGGATATGGTACAAATCGTACGTGTCAAACAAGAGATTCAGCGAATTTTACAGAAAATGCTGAAAATCATTTCGATATGACAATTGTTGTTGACGCATACAAGCCAGTAGTACCCCGAGGTAGGGTAAGGAAGGCCAGTTGGAGTGCTTTGCGTTTGTGTATTGTATAGTTGTGCGTTTGGTAGGGAAAAGGCTACAGCTGGTATTTCCTACCTACAAAGGTTGAGTGGAAAATGCCTCCAAGGTGGAGCCAAATATACCCGAAGAATGCAAGGCGACCTTGTAGCATGATGCAGAACACTAAATGAAAACAGTTTTTTGCCCTGTGGGAGAATATTGTGTGCTTGTATAACAGTGTCGTAAAATATGATTATGAGATAAAAGGGCAGAGGACTCCTGGCACTGTAGTAAGATGGGGAACATTTGGGAAAGGATAAACTATCAGAACAAGAGGAGAATTGTATCAGCACAATAGGAACTTGTTTTGATAGTTTAAGTAAACTTTGGAAGTGAACAAAACCCTGGAAATGACCCTCTAAAAAGTATCAACAAATATAATTGTCTCGGCCACAAAACTTTTCTTGGCCCAGAAAACAATCATTGACTCAAGAACTAATCCATAATCTCATTTTGGTTTAATAGAAATATTAACATCTTGACAAAAATATCAAATACTGAAACAAAAAATTCAGAGCAAGCAACCATGACACATTAAGACATTGATTTTTGAATACCTTTTTATTTATTCCTGCTGACTAAACACGCAATTTGTTAATAACAATTTGTACATCACATAAACCCTGTTTTTGCAGCAAAATACTTTAGTACTGACTCAATAATTATATACACATTGTACCAGACATCACAAAAGGCCGCATACTGCATGTATTTATATTTACTAATCTTCCAAAATCAGGACAAATTATCATTAAATAATCTACCACCTCCGAATTTTTTTTACTTCAAAAAGAAATTGCGGCTTGATATTCTACTTATCTTGGTTGCACCATTTTGGGAGTCAATGGCCCTGATGTGTGCACATTGGTGTGGACAATCTTGCCAATGCAGCATTAAAGACAATGGACACTTTTGGTAATTGTCAAAGACAAGTCTCCTCACTTGGTGTATCTCAACATATTCATAAAATAACAAACCTGTGAAAATTTGAGCTCAATTGGTTGTCGAAGTTGGGAGATAATAATGAGAAGAAAAAAAACCCATGTCACACGAAGTTGTGCGCATTCAGATGCTTGATTTCGTGACCCCAAATTCTAAATCTGAGGTCTTGAAATCAAATTCGTGGAAAATTACTCTTTCTCGAAAAACTAAGTCATTTTAGAGGGAGCCAATTCTCACACCATGTTATACTATCAACCTCTCCCCATTACTCGTTACCAAGTAAGGTTTTATGCTAATAATTGTTTTGACTAATTACCAAAAGTGTCTACTGCCTTTAAAACAATTATCTGTTAGACCCCCAAAATGGTGAGCATGGTGCATTAGCTAGGGTCAGTTAATACTCATTACTTTCCTGAGTCCTTTGTGACCAAAAGAAATCAGTTTACCCTTCACTCGGGTAGGATTCAAACTCAAGACCTATGCCATTCTAGAGGTGGTCATACCCCTTGACCACCAAGCTTGCTCGGTAGCCACAACCAGTTTGAATCCTATATTTTAGCACTCGGTATTGGAACACTTTAATAGACCAGCAAGACTGTCATATTTTTAGTTTTAAATAAAATAATAATAATCGGCTTGCACTGTACTTGAACCATAGTCGACAGTGGTTGCTTAGGTCCAGTCAGTAGCGATAACAGCTCCTCAGCATAATTGTCACAAATTTCAACAAATATTTTGACTCAGTGTTGTTTGATTAGAGCCACTTGGGTAAACCAGAAACTAACCAGATACTTGCCGATTACTTTACCGCGCTGTAACTGTAGTTTGGGTTACATGGGTTTTTATATACTTTGGTAAACAGTTTTTTAAATTTTATTTGTGAACTGCCTATGGTTGCGAGTAATTTGGAGTCACATCAACTTGGTAAACTGTAACTGGCAACATTTGTTTTTATAAAGTTGTATGTCGTTATATATTGTCTGTGCAAGGTTTTGTCAAGTTTAAAAACATGTACATGTGGTGGTTCCTTAAAAATACAACTAGTTTCCAAGGAAGTACAATTATAGCAAAGTGGAGTTTATACACGTATACCAATGTTATTTTACTTTGTAGTGTTTTCAAAGATGATCTTGAGTGAATTGTAGTTCTATTAAAAAACCATTGTCCTAAAAAAGACTGCAACTTTGATTTGCAGAGACTCAAAACCTCTCCACTTGAGGCCTAGAGCTTTGTTTCATGAGTTTATCCAGCATTCCTTGTCCAGCAGTTGAGGCAAACATTGATATAATAGTCTCCTCCCCTCCTTTGATTGCCAGATCATAAGCCGTTTCATCTCTAGAGTTCTTCACCTTGGAGCTTGCCCCAAGACTAAGTAGTTCATCTACCCCAGGCTTGCCGACGCTACCCAGTAAAACAGCTTCATGAAGCGCTGTGTTTCCCCTCCTGTTAACAGTAAGCAACAGTAGGAAGAAAATATAAATAAACAGTAAACTTGCGGGTACAACCATGTGTAAATCTCTTTTGTTTGAGTGTTGGCTCTGAGAAGAGCAGGTTTTGTCTCTTTTCTTCCTACTGTATTTCTCCACACCATGCAAAGCTTCAAACAATACTTCGTAAGCAACAGCATTGGATTTTCATTTCATTTACACAAATGAAATTTGTTCCCCTTTCAAAAAATCAGTTTAGGTTTCCTTGCCAATTTCAACAAAAAGCATTCATTTTAACACCTGGTTCATTCAATTTTACTTGAAAATTAATGTTCCTTTGAATCAGCATTTGCCAATCAAATGGAGTAGTTCAATATCACCAGCTTAGCATTGAAGTGTCATATAGATCATCCAATTTCATTAGGCTGCACAACTCATTCAATTACGAAAAAGTCAGCAGCAAGAGCTGGTCAACCATTCAATTTCATCAAGCGTAAATAGGTAGTAAACTCAAGAATGGTCAAAGTGTAGTATTGAATGTCTATAAATTAAATTGAACGACGGAAACCAGTATAATAAGAAAACAAAAATCATGTTTTTACGAAAGCTATATTGAATGCATTTTTAGCTAAAAAGAAACCCTTGTCTACATGGGAAATGCATGAATTTGAATGCACGTTAATGAAGTCGATTGAATTTTTGCTGAAAGTGGTAGAAAAAACATGCATTCTCTCTTCTCTGAATAGTTGCATTCTGTTAAGTGAAGAAGAAACCCTGTTGAAGGAGTCATGAACAATACTTACGGTCCTGCTTTTTTATTGACATCAGCTCCATTGTTGACTAGACTCTCTAAGCAGTCCCAGTTTCTGTTCATGATGGCCATTGTTAACACAGGTATACCATCACTATTCTCACACATAGCACTAGCTCCCTGTAGAATACAATTGAGAAAAACATACCCAAATTAAAATGAAATGAAAAAGAAAACTAGAAACAGAAAAGACAGCGACACGACACTTTGGAGGAGAACAAAGTGATCTTATGAATAAAATTTGAAGACAAAAAAACATCACTGGAACAATAACAGACCTCTATCTTTATCACTGCAAAGCCCGACAGGGCACAAATTTTACACTTTTAAGTTTGTCAAACCACAGGCCCAGGCCAGTAGTTTTGGTATAAGGCCACTAAACGTTGTTTTTAATTGTATATAACGAGGTATAATACCTCACTGTGTAATATCTTGAACAAAAATAGTATGTTAGAATGTTGACTTTGAGTCTTACCTTTCAATTCTACTGAGTAGCGCTTATTCAAATAAAAAACAGTTATTTTAAATGCATGTTAGACTGGGTGAGGAAGTATTGTTTGAAGCTTTGCATGGTGTGGATAAATAGTAAACTTGCGGGTATAACCATGTGTAAATCTCTTTAGTGGGAGTGTTGGCTCTGAGAAGAGCTGGTGTGGTCTCGACCTTTCGAACAGTAAACTTTGCTCCTCTGGGTCAGGAATTTGTCTTATTTTTTTGTTCTGGTCTTACGAAAAGAATTCTTGTCGAATAAGCATTTTGAGCCCTGTGGTCTTGTGGGTTTCCCCCAAACCCATGCCTGCCTCAAATTTAAAAATGTAAAAAGGAATACAGGTATTAAGTGAGCATTAGACTGGCTGGGTGAGCCTTTCTATACACTTAATATTAACTTTCAGGCATGATGGATATTTGTGAGTGTGTGTCTTTTGTACACATTTCTGGTATCTCATTTCTGTGGTGCATGTTCAGGATGGGAAGTACATGTAGTCGTAAAGGAATATGTAATCTTTACCTCATCTAGAAGACGTTGCACTTCTTCATCATCACCATCTCCCTTTGGTCCAACCTCTCTCATCAAGTCCTTATCTAACGGCTGCCAGATAGTAAGAACATTAATAACACCTAGTACAGTTACAGGCCTCAAATTAACCCAAGTTGCAAGTAAACAACCCCATGTCAAACAAAGTTTCTACACTGTATAAGATTTCATTAGGATTCTCTCAGTCAGTCTAGTTTAGAATATTTTGAGGGCCTACAAAATATTCACGAGACCATGTTTTCCTGGTCTCTCCCCATTTAGTGGGGTGCAGTCACAATGGCATTTTATCTGGTTTGTCTGCTGCCACCTTGTGTTCTAAAGTCTCTCATTACCACATGGATTTCACTTATTATGTATTATTGGTAGCAACTGCCTGGTGTTTCAAAAAATCAAATAATCTCAGATTTTGTACTTTGATGTTGATTGTCTACTATGATCCATGCTTGGCTTCTAGAGACTGGAACAATACCAACTGTGTGTGACACAATTGAGGTAGCACTAGAATTACACGTGAAACTAATCTTTAGCGCATGCTCATGTGTGGCTTTGTACCTACTGTTCGTTTCAATACAATTTGGCTTAGAATCTTAAATCATCTGCAGAGATAACATGACAATGTCAATTCAATGAGAATGCAAGCCAGCAAATAGCAACCCAATACTGTCCACAGAACGGACTTGGGAAATCATAGTCCAAGTCGAGACACATTTTGACAAACTTACCGACAGTTTATCATCAAGTTGTTTTTTCTTCAGCTTCTTCTTGGGTGTGCTTGGTTTCTCAGATTTACTCTGAGTCCCTGGAGCACTAGTACTAATCTTTTCTGACATCCTGTCTGTAAATACAAATAACTTTCTTTCTTATTGATAGAACCAAAGAGTAATATCGACTAGAGGGCCGAGTCATGATTCCGCATGCACAAAACTGTGAGGTCTCTTAGGACACGTTAGGGGCATGTGTCTGACTGAGGAACAGATGAATATTCATAAAACTTAGGTTTGTGTTGAAGCTGGCACATTTGTACATAAGGGTTTGCGTCATGCGAGCGAAGCACACATATACTGAAGATTGCTTTCAATTTAAAGATTCCATAATTCATTTTAAAAAAACTGAAGAAAAAAAAAAGCATGAATATCATGCAAGTACCATACAACAGCTGCATTAAATGTAAGCTTTTACATCAGTTTAGTTTGTACACAAATATGGTTGTGTTTACACAGATTCAAAATGCAGGGCTACTAAGCATCTAATCAAAAATTTAGATGGAACCTTTATTAGACCGCCAGCCAAACCAGAGATGAGGCAACATAAAGATAGCCAATCCAAAAATGCTGTTATTTATGCCCATAAACTGTGAGTGTATTATATTGCCATTAAGGTTGTGTTTTTTTACTGATAAACTAACTGCAAATATAAAAGTTGGCAAATGACCTGTGAATGATCCAAGGCTTTAACTTTCAGTAAGAATAGAACAGAACTATCATCCTTACCATCACTCGTATCACTGAGGAGACTTTTTTTGGTGATGCCGAGCGGTTTACCGGTGAATGTATCCTTGTTACCTCGTAAGATAAAGCAAGCTGTGATGCTCAGCTCATAGCCATCTTCATGTACAGTAGCTCCCTGAAGCTGAAAAGCAAATCAAGAACCATGTTGTTAATGATTTATACCGAGCTGAAAATTTGTAGGTACTTGAGTTGTTCATCTTGAGAAATAGTCACAAGATCTGAACCCACTAAAAGCAAGAACAAAAGCAGGCCTGGAAAAACACAAAGGTTATGGCCTCTGTTGCCCCTTGATTTGACCTTGGTGTTGGTGCCCCTTCAAAAGTTTCCCATAGACTTTAAGATTTTCCAATGGAAGTGTTCTTTGCAAAATGCAAATGGCCTTGCCCCCTCAAAGATTTAATTTGAGAACTTAAAGTAACGGTTATCATGAATATCTTAAACCTAATTATATAATTTTAACCATTAAAGGCAAAAGTATCAGTTGTGCTGATGTCAAGTTATTGACATGTCATTGAGAAAGAAGAGTATTTAGTTTTCTAACAATGGCAAAAGAGCTTGATTTCACAAAGCGCTAAGATTGATCTTATGATGCATGTCAATCTTAATTGCTAAGCAAAGTGTTAAGTCACAACACAAATCACCATGACAATATTGATAACTCTCTTAAGATGAATATTTAGTGCTTTGTGAAACTGAGGGCTGATACTTCACAAAAGTAAATTGCCTCCATGCCCCTGGTCATTGCCTTGATGCACCTTAAGATATCTTGATGCACCTTAAAATAATCCATCACAAATTGACATTTTCCCTTATTGGGGAGCCCATGAAAAGGAAAGTATGCCTTACCATGACAAGAACAAAGTACAAGGCTTGCAGGAAATACAAAAGTTACTTTTAGAATGTGATTGCAAGTGATCAGTGACTCACCTTGCCCATTCTTGGGTCTCCAATCAGATTCCTGAAGTCCTGGTTGTTCTGGGAGTAAGCTTTCAAATGGCCACAAATGTGATCCATTTGCTGTCGCCAGTAACCTATTTTGTCCAACAAAGAACTAAATTAGAAATGTTTTTTTTTTTGCACGGTAATTGACAATTTACAACATAAACCATTTGAGTAGATTTCGGGATGATGATTATTAAATGGTAATATACTGATATGAAAAAAGCGTTGTGTACTCGGTGCTTTTCGAAGCGCTAGATGGGGGCAGGGTTTGCCCGTAACCTATTTTAGTGACTGGCAAGTACGACCAGTTAGCTTGTCATTTCACTAGTCCAGCAGCCTTTTCACTGGTCAAAATGAAATATGGGTGCTTTTCAACACTTTACTAGTCAGCTGGACCACTTGGAGAGATTTCTGACTGGTCCTTTAAGTATTTTCACTGGCATTTTTTGGAAACAAAACCACTGTTTAGGGAGAACACTGGGGGTAGGGTTGTGGGTTCATATCCCACCCAAGTTCTCTGTCTGTTTTGGTTCTTGTTTTCCACAGATACAGTGCTAATACAGTGTTTTTCACACATCAGTATTAGGTAAAACGCAAATGATAAGCCATTCAGTTAATAAAATTATGCATACCAGTAATTGAGCAAACTTTTGGGACCCCCCCACCACCAAACAAAAGAGAACTCATTATTGCATTTACCTTTTCCAGGACTAACGGCTGTTAGTACTGGTTTCTTGTCACTCATTGCGTCCATGATTGCTTTCTGGTCACCAATACCTTTGCCTTGCTGCTCCAACTTCTTAGTAGACGGGAAGAACAGACCGGCAGTCTGTGTACCGATGGCAAACTTCTCTGGTTCAGGCTTAGGCATTGACATGGGTACCCAAGCCGCCTTGGCTTGCTTGTCTACCACCTAGTGGAAAGGAAAAACAGTACTCATGTTAGAATAACACATGTCACTTTTCTATAGTGCATGTATCTACCGATAAGGTACTCAAGGCACTTAAAGGCAGTGGACACTATTGGTATTTACTCAAAATAATTATTATCATAAAACCTTTCTTGATTACGAGTAATGGGGAGAGGTTGATAGTATAAAACATTGTGCGAAACAGCTCCCTCTGAAGTGACATAGTTTGCGAGAAAGAAGTAATTTTCCACAAATTTGATTTCAAAACCTCAAGTTTAGAATTTGAGGTCTCGAAATCAAGCATCTGAAAGCACACAACTTCGTGTGACCATGGTGCGACAAGGTTTTTTTTTCTTTCATTAATATCTCGAACCTTCAATGACCGATTGAGCTCAAATTTTAATTTTAATTTTAAAGTTTATTATTCTATGCATATGTTGAGATACACCAACTGCGAAGACTAGTTTTTGACAATTACCAATAGTGTCCACTGTCTTTAATTTTATAGAACATTCTAATACAGGTTTTTATTTTTTATATAATTATGAGACCATTTTTATGTGGCACCTTCTCCTAGCAATAAGTGTATTAACTGGATTCTTTTACGTGCATTACAAAACAAATGGGACTATTGGCTTTACGTCCAATCTGAAGGATGCAACAATAAATGGTCAAGTGTCTTGCTTAAGTGTCACGACCGGGACTCAAACCCGCAACATGTACCTTTTTTTTATTACTATTATCTCAGTACTCCAACAAAATCAGAATTGAATATAATAATACATTAATTAGAATGGTCTATTCATCCAAAAGGTAAAAACAATACCATCAACTTGAAATAGTGGTCTCACAACATCACAAAAAAGCTATTAAGTAAGTATGGGCTTACGACATGATATAATTTCAAGATACATACTTTACATTTAGAACATTGGTGCAACCAGGTTGCAACATGTCATGATTGATTACACTTTAACAAGTTCAGAAAGCACACGTCAACTTTGTTTTTTTTCGGGGTTGCTTCCGAGGGTTAACAGAACCTTCCACAGTTTTAGAAAAAACTTCAAGGTTTTTGGACAAAATGTCTTGATCATAAGATTTAAGGTTACCTGGGCGGTGCTCTTCCCTCCAACGGTAATGGTGTTATTGCGAGGATCTTCTCGTAGAGGCGGTTCTATAGAGCATCCACATGAGTGACAGAAGGTTGCATAGGCTTGGTTTCGTGACTGGCACTTGGAACAGGTTAGCAAGTGTGTTGTTGGCGCAGGCTGAGGAGCAAACAAATTTAAATTACTTTGATCACAAAATGTGTACTTAGAGGGTATCACATTAACAGGACGACGGAAGACTTGTCGAATAATAATATTGAACACTTCTACTGCGCCATGTCTGTCAACGATGACACTCCTGGCACAGATGTTGAAAAAGCCATCCCAAAGAAATGTAAACCATGTAAGATTTTTAATTTTGTGTATATTTGGCTAGACACAGTTCCTCAATACTCTGAAAAACTGTGATTTTCAATATAAGTTCAGTGATCTACAAAAAGGCTTTGATTTTGGAGAGTAAAAGCTCATCTTAAGCAATGGTAGGCAGAATAGTATGAGGTGCAATGGTAGGCATAACAATGAGGTGTTAAACAGCGTACCTTGGCACCACACCAGTCACAGAAGCGAGCATCACTGTTGTTGACTCGTCCACATTTATTACAGCAAAGAAGACGTCCTCCTTTCATTGGCTGAGGTGGGGCTGACATTCCACTGTATGTTGCCTAAATTTAAACAGAAAGATAGATTTAAGTTCTCTGTGGTTTCCTTTTATAGAATGTATGTTGACCGTTTTCACAATCCATTTTTCTGTGAAAAAAGAAGGGTATCAATGGACCCCTTGCGCCAACCCAGATTATTGTTAAAATGATGTCGGGTGAATTGGGTCAACAAGTCAATATATTTACAGTGGGCTTTCAGGGTCGTCCCAAACAACTACATGTATGCCACAGGTTACCATTTTGATCATGCAGGAGAATCATGCAGTAATAGCACAATGAAAAACAGAGACACATGACACATCTACATGTATATGGTAAATGTTAATGGCACATAGATTTTCTTTTTCCTCAATATATATCAAGAACTCGCAATTTGAATGTGTAGATAAGGTAACCACCAGTCTGTGCAGGATCATAGTTTCAAAAAGTTTTAAAAGCATTTTGATTGTTTTACCTATAAATATCATTTTTCTATCAGCAAAAAAGAAGCAACATAGTTAACACAAGCCACCATTTGAAAAAACAATCTAGTATTTCTAAAACTAATCTGGGGTGCGTTTTGGCGGTCGTAACCAATAACTGTTTCGGTCATTGGCCAGTGGTAAAGAATGGCCAATTCAACCGAAACAGTAATTGGTTACGACTGCCAAAACGCACCTCAGGTCTCATCGGGGTGATTGTTTGTTTGTTTGTTTTTTTATATTTTTTATGTCAAACTTTTTAGGCCCTACAGATTTTGTTTTCTTCATGGCTTTAGTGCATTGGTCTGTTTAATATTTGGGATCAGGTTTGCTCATTCGTTTATTTTGGAGCCTTTCACCTCCATGGACCCTGGTTTGAATCCCACCTCAGCCTTTCATATGGATTGGATTTTCAACTCAACTCCTTCAAAACTTCCCTTTTAACCCACCTAATGGTAATTGCCTACAAGAAGGGCACAGTTCAATTCGTATGTCTTGGTTTTTTGTTAATTGTTAATTTATTTTTGCGCCTTGAGCGCCTACTTGTTAGGTAGATATGTTGTGCTATACAAGTGTTATATTATTGTTATTTTACAGTCTGTATTGTAAGAAAGCACCAACACCGTGTATGGTGAACAATATACATGCAACTCAGGTTGTCCAAGGTTGTCCAAAGAGCAGGAAATGTATCTTAAAGAAGGCATGTTAGTAGCCTCATGCATCCCTGTAATTGATTGTAAGCTAAGAAGAAGTATACTTTACTAGCCACTAAGAACCACCACTTAACAGTACACAGCCACCTTTTTTTTATAGAAAAAATTGGTTTAACATACCTCTGGCCAGTTCATCTAAGATGTAGTCGGATAGAAATTGCAAAGACATGGTAAACTTGTATACATTGTTGGGCAATATAAGTTTTTAATTGAAAGAGAAAAATCACAACATGATGGGAGATTGAATTGAACGGTCACCAAACTTAATCAGTTGTAGATTCACTGTGAAACATAAACTGAACATTATGTTAGAAAGTCAACGAACTAAAACAATTCATATTACAAACTTGTATCTTAAAGATATCACATCAACTGGAATTTTGTGGTTCAGATGTTGAAAAAAAGCCCAAAGGTATTGCTCTCTTGGACATGAAAGATTTTGAGGTTTTTCATTCAATCAATCTTTAAAAGAAAAAAACAAAGCAATATATTTATAATTACTTGGTTTTTTTTCTTCTTACAAACACTTTGCAAAAAGCTTAAACAAGAGGAGACTTTAGACTGCCATGTGGCAGTAGATTTACCAAGTCAGTTTTCCATTTTAAATCTCCATAACTGTGTTCCGCATGCCTGCATGATTAGGGCGCTTTATAAACATTGTAAACTTGTCTTGAAATGCTTTTCTTCAAATGCTAATATATTTCATGAGAAAATGAGTTGAATAGCTTTGATTTTGCGAGTACGATCTATTATTATTGCGTATGCATTATGAAATACTGAGCGCCCATGCATTACTGAGAAAAATTGATTTAAATACCTGGTAAAGTCTGCTGCCACCTAGTGTCCTCAAGGGTCTCCCATTGACACTCCAAGTAGAGATTAGGAGTCATGGAGAGGTGTTTTTTTTTGGAATATGAACAGTTAATCATTTATTTTCATGTAAGTACTACAAGTGAACGATCATCTCTTTTTATTTTCGAAGCAACTTTGGACACTATTTAGAACCATTGGCTAAAAACTTGGCCGTGAGTGTGTGGTATTAGAGGGCTTACTGACTTACCTTAAGATGTCTGTTGCTTCCAGTCAGTCTGCATTCACATGTAACACAGTATTCCATATTGGCTGGATTACCTGTTCCGCATTCGTTACATACCAACTTGTCCTAGTGTGGAAAATATGGGTTTAATGGAATATTGGTTTAATATTCGAAATGAACAAAGCAAGATGAAAACATTTATACAACAAACTATCCAAATCATGTTTATAACTTATTCGCCGGTAGTTTCCCGACTACCCCCCAGGCTCTTTTGACAGGCATAAATTTTCACCAACCCATGTGAGTTTTATTTGATAGTCTTATGTTAAATATAGACGATGTGACCAATGTTTACATTCAAACCGCCCTGTTAACAAAACACTGTATACGTCATGTTTTGCCGGGCAAAAAGACGCGTAGTCATGGTAAGATTGCATACACTTTCTAGCTGGCTGCCAAAACACAAAGGTTTTGCCCGGCTGTATGCGCGCGAATCATGTTATGGTTTTCGAGTGACGTCAGAGGTCACATTGCCTAGATACATGTACATGATAGAGGTTGCAGGTTTGGCTAGAATACCCGCCAACCTGTATACAAAATTTATAACTCTTGATTATGACAGTGCCTGTATTTAGTGCTGGAGAGCAAGTAAAACCCTGCACTTCCCATAAGGCCTTTTCATAAAGAGCAACTGTTACAGGCATTTTCATAGAGGGCAACCAAACGCACTGCATGCACAAGGAACACTTTGGGAGACATGTCCTTAATTTGATAACTACCTTTAGTTTGACTGAAGCTTGCGGAATGAGCTGTGGAGCAATTGGCATTTCACATATGAGGCAATTGGATACATTCAGGGGTACCATGGCATTGCAGCCGACACACATACCAAGCTGGAAATAAATCACAAATACAGTGGACACTATTGGTAATTACTCAAAATAATTATTAGCACAAACCCTTACTTGGTAACGAGTAACGAGAAGAGGTTGATAGTATAAAACATTGTGGGAAACAGCTCCCTCTGAAGTGACGTAGTTTTCAAGAAAGAAGTAACTTTTATCGAATTTGATTTCGAGACCTCAGATTTAGAATTTGAGGCATCGAAATCCAGCATCTGAAAGTGCACAACTCCGTGTGACAAGGGTGTTTTTTCTTTCATTATTATCTCCCAACTTTGATGACCGATTGAGCTCAAATTTTCAAAGGTTTGTTATTTTATGCATATATTGAGATACAGCAAGTGAGAAGACGTGTCTTTAACAAAGTCAACCATAACCAAATTTACTGCTTGATGAAAGCATCTGCACAACAAATCCAATCTTTCTGTTGAACTTTTCAGGTCATTGTTAATTAGTTTGTTAGTTATGGATGCCTTGAACGTGTTAAAATAATCCAGCGGAGAATTTGCATAGTGTCAGAGTATAATTTCCTGGGTCTACCTACTGCAGAATTCTGTGCTTTCGACCAATAGTAATACAAGCTGTACAGAGCGTCATAAGCACAGAATGGGAGTGTAGAATGGCAGTGCCATGGGAAAATGAGCTCACTTCTTCCAGGGAATGATTACATCCAGAAAAGATTAAAACTTTTTTGCACACTGAATACTAATGTTGCCTAGTGATGATGGTGTTTGATACAATGTGTAAAATATTGAGAAAGACAACTAACTCACATACAGAGGTAAAAAAGACAACGATCTTTCCATGTTTTCGTGTAGAAAACATCGCGCTGCCGCGACCCAATAATGGCGGCACAGCCACCAGCAGGGTACATTACTTGCATGTGAGGGCTAAAATGGAAGGGTCTATACAAGGGAAATTGTCCACATACTTACCTGAGCTGGCTCTGGTGGTGGTAGCCTGGCATTAGGAAGTGGTGGGACTGGATTACCACATGCTATACAGAATCTAGCAAATGGATCTGCAGGACGGTCAGCCCCACAAAATATACACCTGTAATGTACAGAGCAATCGTTAGGTTAGATGTGAGACCAATGATTGAGACCAATTTAAGAACTCGCTCCGCGGTAGTGCAGTTAATAACAATCCTATAAGCTAAAGTAGTCCAAGCCAATTTTCTATACCTTCTGCCAAGGTAGTAGTTAAAAAGCAGGACAGTTCTTTTCAGAACTGAGAAGTCTCACGAACAATCTGACGAATCTACTCTGTGGTAGTAGAGTTCTCTAAAGAACAAACTCTACTTGGAAAGTAGATACACACATGGTGTTATTGCAAACCAAAAGTATGTACTGATACCTCACCATGCATTGCCTCAAATCATATATGGGTTGGATGTGAATGTGCGACTTTACAGAGAGCTAAAATTTGTGCTGAGGTAGAGCTTATGTTGCTGACAGTTGAGTTTTTTTCATTATTGCCAATGTGATCTATATTGCAACATGAAATGTGCTTTTAGCAGTTTGGATATATTCATTTGCTCATTATAAGATGGACACAGACTGTAGTGCTTTATGAAATCGGGCTGTAGACTGGAGCTGCCCCATGCCAATAACAGTCCTGTGTTTATTTGTAAGTCTAACCATAGAGCTAGGTCCTAGCTCTATGGTATAACTTAGAACTCAAAGGTTTTTGTGATCTCTAAAAAGGGGTCTGGCACCATACAAACATGAGTAATGGGCTTTGCAAGTGCACTACTTAATTCATAAAATTAAAGTAAAACCAGGCATTTGGCAGCAGCAGATTTGTGCCATTTTCATGTTTGAGTAAATAACACTGACTGCTTAACTTTGGGTAGACGCATTGCATATGACGTCGTACTCTCAAAATGGAGGTAAATCATTTGACAATAGCTGTTCTCTGTGCGTAAAAACGTGCGCGTGAACTCAGCGTACCTGTAGCGTTTCGTGTTATGCAAGGGGGGAGCCATTGATTTCTTACACGAAACAGAACACGCCTCCGAACACTGTTAATTTTGGGTGTCAACTCTCTTTTGTGCATGTTTGTTATACAATTTTGACACCCAAAATGACACCCAGGACAGGCACATGCAACTACGCTGCGCGTATTGCAAGGGGTCTATAGGTGGGTACACAAAATCTGTTAACTACATTCATTCAATTCTTATTATGAAAGTGATTCTTACTTGAGGAAATCTGTCTCTCGTTGCAGTCGGTTAGCCTGGGTCATGTTTTTGGGTGGTGTCCTACTCGTATCTTTAAGGGTTGATGCTATTGCTACTGGCTGCCAAAGAAAAAACAAAAACATGGTAACACTTCTCAGAAGAGAGACCTGTCATCAAACGATAGATAGCTCAGTCAGTAGAATACTGGCATGTTAATCTAGAGGCCACATGTTCAAGTCCATATTGTAAGTTTTCCTTTGTAAAAAAAAAAAAAAAAAAAAAATACTGATAAAGGCTGTGAGTGTGAGACTGTAAATCTTTAGATGTAAAACCTTAGAGATGGGACTTTATCTAGACCTGGATTTAAACAGATGCCACTATTGTACCGACCATGGCCTTGGGACCCGTCAAAGGTTTCCGATGAAGACATCAAGATTTTCTCAATGGAAGTGCCATTTTGCAAACTGAAAATGGCCTTGCCCTCTCAAAGATGAAATTCTTTGCCTGGGAATTATCCTTTAGACCGACAGGAGACTCCTTTCTAGAACAATAATGAACTACGCTAAACTGACTACTGACACCCTTTATAAGCATAAAGACTTGAATGAGCACTCCTCAAATGTCAATGAGTAATAAGGTAAGACAGTCCAACTTATATCTAACCTGGCCATTCTGTTTAGCTTTTTCTCCAACCGATGTGCTAGCAGTCTTGTTGCCCAGTCTTCCCTCCATGAAGCGTGTTCCAGTGGTGGGCTTGCGATAGTTGGAACCCTTTACAGGTTTTTGGGACTCCTCCAAGACCTTCTTCATAAGAGCCGCTGTTGTCTTGGTTGAAGTATTCTGTTAATTAACAACATCAGTCCCATTGTTTAAATAAATCATTTCATAAATTATCACTGCAAACATAATAGTTTACTATGATATTGCCAACTCAGGACCAAAGGTCGACAGTGCAGAATGTATTGATCTCATCAAATTGATTTTGCATGTTTTAGAGAGCGGAGTTTATTGATGAAGAGTGGTTTCCAAAGTAATTGTTTACCCCGATTTTTTATTTAGAATTACAATTGAATATATGCATTTTTCATTTAATACCCTTTTGATAATTATGGATGTAACATTGCAACCAAACCTAGGCCACTGAGTCAACGAGGCTGTATACTCCCTATAGGGAGCTGAGAAAGATTAAAGGGATGTTATTGGCCCAATGACCAGGGGACTTATGTAAAGCGAATTGATACGGTTTATTGTGAAATGCGTTAAATAAAAATTATTATTATTATTATGCACAATATATCCAGAAACACCTGCACACAGTAAGATGGAATTGTAAGATCCCATACTCTACAATCTGCAGGGTCTCTTACTAAACTGTGCCAATGAAGTATCTTAACACTTACAAATGGTCAGATTTATCGGAACCTGAAATAGTATACAAAAATTGTATTGTTCGTTTCTATTCACCGTTAATTTCTGCACGTTTTGACACATCTTGTGTTGCGCTACGATGTTGTTTGGTGGATTTATGGACACTTGAGTGGCTTAAGGTCGAATTTCAAAAGTTGCAAAAGCCCCTATTCACCCCAATTCCAAAAGGGAACTCACATAAGCGTCACACTCAGACAAAATCAAGACAAAAGACACAAACTCGTTTCGTTTACATGACCATGAAATTAATTGCCGTATCTTTAACTCTAAAACTGCTGTTATCCTGTCCTCCATTCTTGGTGTGTCCTCCATCACTGTCCTGAACGGCAAGGAGTCGTCTTCTCATACTCTCAATGAGACCTCTGATCTGTCCCTGGTCAATCCCCTGCCATTTCCTGATCAGGATGTGTCGCAAACCCCCCGAGAGTGGTGTCAGGCTTTATGGACTTGTTCACTTTCTTCTTCTGCTGCAGAAGTCACCCTCGGACGGCCACTCCTTGGCAGGTCGTCCACATTTCCCTGAGCTTGGTAGCGATTCCACCATTTACTGACCGTCGCTGGTGACGTTTTTACCTGATGAGCTGCAGCTCGCATCGACGTACCGGCTTCTATCAAACCAACGGTCCGTCCTCTTTCCTGTTTGGTCGTTTGAGCCATCTTTCCTGTTATCTTGAAACACCTTTCCTTGCTTACCATTGTTGTATGCCTCCCATCTTTGACCCCTTTGCTTGGTTTACTGACAATTATTGCTGATGTTCATCGCAACCGATTTATCCAAAACGCGACCAAAAAAAATCATTTATAAAAGGCGGGCAAAAGAAACGCCGATCTTACTCGTCACAATATAACGATTTAGCTTGAATAGGGGCTTTTGCAACTTTTGAAATTCGACCTTAAGCCACTGAAGTGCCCGTAAATCCACCAAACAACATCGTAGCGCAACACAAGAAGTGTCAAAATGTGCAGAAATTAACGGTGACTCGAAATGAATAATTATTTTTAGGCATACTGTTTCAGGTTCCGATATATCTGACCATTTGTAAGTATTTAGATACTTTATTGGCGCAGTTTATATTAAAGACAGTGGACACTATTGGTAACTGTCAAAGACCAGTTTTCTCACTTGGTGTATCTCAACTTATGCATAAAATAACAAACCTGTGAAAATTTGAGCTCAATCGGTTGTAGAAGTTGCGAGATAATAATGAAAGAAAAAAACACCCTTGTCACACGAAGTTGTGTGCTTTCTGATGCTTGATTTCGAGACCTCAAGTTCTAAACTTGAGGTCTCGAAATCAAATTCGTGGAAAATTAATTCTTTCTCGAAAACTACGTCACTTCAGAGGGAGCTATAAACCTCTCCCCATTACTGGTAATAAAGAAAGGTTTTGTGATGATAATTATTTTGAGTAATTACCAATAGTGTCCATTGCCTTTAAGGGAATAAAAAAGTAGGCAATAATGTCTTTAAGAGTCAATTAAAACCCGCAGGATCGTGGCCAAGCAATAAAGAAGCAAGCTTAGGTCAAGGTTTTGTGTTGACCTTGCAAGATCTTATACAGTCATTTTTATAGACCAAGTGACTTCTCTTTTATTCCCATAGTTCATTTCAAATGTCATTTTCGTTTAAAAGTATAGCAACAGAGAAAATTCTTTTAACCTTTCTGTTTGGTAAAATCCTGTCCTCAGACTCTGTTGTCAGATTTTACATTGAGCACATTGTACATACTGATTGCATTATGCGGAAACTAAGGCCTGCGTAAACTTGCGCGCCAACACAAATGTTTATACACTTTTGTTCATGTCTCTACTGCACGCTTAAAAATGGCCATGTGGGCGCCTCTCTACCAATCAGAGTAGATTAACTGTCTGAGGTATTTAAGAATTTTTTTGTCATAATTGATGAAATATCGGTTGCAAAGTATTGTTTTCCCTGACTGTACTGTTCAAGATTGTGATAAAGGTAGGATTGGTGAATGGACCCTTCCCATGAAATATGCTAATCACATTCACGCATGCGTACAGACCCTGTTGGTTGGCAAATGCCATAGAGTTGTGCATTAAGCAGTTGCGCAATCGCGTCTGTGTCACGCATCCCTTAGCCGTGTACAAAACAGCGCGATGTTCCCTCATTTTGCCAACCAAAACGTTAGTGCGCACGCGCTATGTGCAATTTACATATTTCATGGGAAGGGTCTATTAGTTTCCTAGTCTAGTATCAACCTGCAATGCAGAGGTCTTGTCCCGTGATATCCGATAATTGATGCTTTCATCATCCGTCTCGTATTTCTCCTGGCCTGGTGCCCACTCCACAGTGAAGGTCTTACTGACAATATTACTCTCTCGATTTCTGCAAGGAAACATCAACAGTTTAATGATAGTTAGTAATGATATTTTTTATTAATTTGTAATTTTATTGACAAAAATTGTGTTAAAAAGGCTTCAACTGTATAAGTACTGCAGTGTTCTCCCCTTGTACAAGCTAGCATATCCGGCTGTCGTGCATGAATTTCGACTGATGGGCAATTTTTGTTTATAATGTTTTTTACTTACTAATTTCACAAAAATCTTCAAGATAAAATCAATCATAGTGCTGCAGAATGCAAATTAGAACATTCAAGTGGAACACATTCCCAAGACCTTGTTTCAATTCAGTGTCCTTTGGCCTAAATTTCAAAATTTGGGTCCAGAATACCCCCCCCCCCCCCCCCCCCCCGCCCAGTTTAAAAAAAATCTTGGGGAGAACCCTAGACTGGTACATGCTATAAATCTAGAGTCCTAACTAGAGCGCAAAGAGGTCTACAGCCCAAACGACCTCCATAATGTTTTGGCCTGTCCAAACTTTGAATTAAAAATCCAGGTGCCTCAAGGGGTTGAAGAGCAAGCTTTTGGCCATGACATTAATCCCTACAGTGAATGAAGATGTATTTATTATATTAAATTAACTGTAGAAGTTTCAGCTCCATTAGTCTTCAAGAAAAATAGTGAAAATCACAGAGAGATGTTTTTTAAGGAGAATCGCATACAAAAATATGTTGTACAAACTGTACATGCTAAAATAACTTCCATTCCCTGATACAAAAATTATTTTCTTGACATTGTTTTACTAATTTCTTAAACAATACAGCGCCTCAGCGAGTAAAGTTTTAAGGGAAGCTTTCTACCATCATTATCTTCAAAATGGGAAGTGTAATGTAAATTAAGCTTGGGCGATATCACGATATTATCGAATATCGCGATATTAATTTGTAAACGATTTCGAAAATTTGGATGGATTTGGTTTTAATCGAAATATCGATATATCGCGACAATCACGATAATTCGCAATATCGATTAAATATCGCGATGTATTTGCTAGCTGAGACATCTTGCACCCCATAGGTTTGGAGTAAAACCAGAAGAATAGGTCATTAGAACACCTCTCTTAAGCTATGACTGTCTCTTCTACAACTTTCACTTGGAGTTTGAAGACTGATGATGTCAAATTTCATTCATCGCGATTATATCGAATATCGCGATATATTGTCGGCGATATATCGTGAATAAAATAAATCGATATCGCCCAATCTTAAAGTAAATTTGTGACATACAAAAAGTACCCAAACTATTATAACAAGATTACAGACTGGACAGAATGTTTGAGTCCATGATGAAGTCTTACTTTGTTATTGCAATTGCCTTGACTGTTTTCTTTCCTTCTTGCAACAAGAATGGTTTGCGATACTGCTGTGTCTTACGAAGCCCTATCTGCTGAAATGGATCCGGCTTGGAACCATCGATGGTAAAGTGGATCTGAGCTTCAGGAAAATCTGTAAAAAAACAACAAAAAACACATTTGATTTTGACCCAAATACACTAATGTGTACAAAGCACTGTTTTATTGGTAATTCCCGAGTTCTGTGAAAAAAAACACAAGCAATAGAGTGGTTGTACTAAAAAAAAAAAAGCTGTCTCCAGACTAGCACCTGATGATCAAGTTTTTCATTAGCATTTTTTAACTCCCTTAAAATCTTTTTCACAACACAAAATTGTTGTGATATCTCAATTCTCACGCCCTTGTTCAATAAATGGATTGGCTTGGTGCAGTGTTTTACTTCACACCGAAATGCAAAGTTTTGTATTGTTTACAAACCATGAATGTTCTGGAATCCATTCAACCTGTTTTAAAAGTTATATTAAAGGACCACGCTGCCTTGGATCGGTCTAGTGTGTATTTGAAAAGCATTTGTAACCGTTTGTTATAGAATGCATATGATTAGAAAGATATTTAAAAGTAGAATATAATGATCCACACAAGTATCACTCAAAATTGCGTGGTTTTCCTTTTACCTCGTCAACAAACACGGGCGGCCATTTGTGGGAGATCATTGCATTCTACTTTTTAATCATCTTTCTAACCATATGCATTTTATAACAAACGATTACAAACGCTTTTCAAAGACCAACTCGACCGATCCAAGGCAACGTGTTCCTTTGAGATTGAGCACTTCCATGTGCCATCTTGTTCACCATTGTAGAACATCACGCACATGTGTTGAAGGGGTGCAGTTCGAGCGCGGAGTTGCAGATGGAAACACTGAAATCTGCCCCTTGAACAAGATGGCACAATAAACCCTGAAGGTATTTGTTGTTCATACATTTACCTGTCTTTAGTTCAATGTACGTGTTGGTGTCAATCTCGGTCTTGGATTTTCCAGCCACTGGAACCCTTAGAGGGATAATAGAGGGCGGTGATACTGCACCTGCTGCCATCGTGTCCTGCCAGCTGCGCATAATTCAGTTGGAAATTAAGTACAAAACAAAAAGTTACCAAAAATATTTACCCAAATAATAAACTTATATACTCACCTGTATAGTGTAGGGCCTGTTTACAAATTTAAAAAGTTTAGTTTTTAATTAAATTGGCCACATTTTTGTATACTGTCACCATCTATTGCGTGTATCTGCCAGTTTTGGTTTCTTCAACGTAACGTCGTAAGTCAAAAAGATCAAGAATTTAGGCTGCTCAATATGAAAATTGAGATATTCCTTTTTTTTGCAATTTTTGTAAAAAATCAAAATGATTCAGTATTTTCATGTGGAGGTAGAATTGTTATTTCATAACGATAAACGAATGAAAAAATGTTGGCATTATACAAACACGTTTCCAGAAATCTTTACAAACACAAACACCCTGTGAGTATAAACTCTAAAATGTAACAATGTTTTACCTTAATTAAAACTGTTGAAAGCGCTTGGTAGAAAATACATCACCCAAACGTTCGAAATGGTTGGGCGTTTGTTGTCATCGTAAAAATCAATTATGACAAAAAAAAATGTTGGACCGATCCATTTTTAAAAATAGGTTTGTTAGTACCATCTATTTATTAGTTTGGGTAAATCAAATCAAAATTACCCACCAATTTGTATGCACAATGAAACCATTTTATGTAGGAAGGAATGACCTTGTCAAACTAAGTCATAAGGCAGTTAATATTTCCTACTGCTAATTATTTCAATCTTGTATTTCTGTGGAATTCACCCAGATTACCCCTACTTATAATGTAGTAACCTCACCACTCTTGAGGTCTCTTGAGGGCGCTGTGTAAGTTATGTGGTGCAGAATTTTTGTGATAAATTATGATCGCGATCGAAACGCGTAACGGATGATGATTCTAGTCTACTACTTTCGAGTTGATTGATGCGGTGCAGAACAAACATGGTCGTTTCTTCTGTCTCACTTGACCAGATCATCACACCCTTGATAAAGTTGTTTAATATCTAGTGCTGCATAAGGCCCTGAATAATGTCTGCCGTGTGCTGCAGTGATATTGATACCGAACAACCAACCACCCGATTTGCTGACTGAGTGTTGTATTTACTTCGATTTTTGTTGAACATGTCTACTTCAGCCAAAGTTTCTTTAGCTGCCTCTATAGTGATTGCAACAGGGATCATTACAGGTGTCCACTACAAGAAAAAGACGGATCAAGCTGTACGTTATTCTACCTCCATGGTTTTAACTCCATTTATTTTAATATTAGTGAACTGAAAAAGTGGTGTCAGGAGGATACAGAAAGTTTTCCGCCATTAACTGATTAACCTATGATGTCTGTGTACCATTAAAGGCCGATTCACACTGCAGCGATAACGATAAGGCTGGATCATGACGCAAAGAGAACGCATTCTATCAATTGGTTAAATTGCTCCAGGCAGAATATGACATGCTCATTCAACCAATCAAGGGCGTGCATTTTTAGGGATTTCCGTTCTCGTTATCAAGGCCTGTGTGACCGATCCTTTTATTTAGGGTAACTTTCATAGCTAGGGATCACATACAAGTTGACAATACAACCTGGGAATACCTGTGCAAGTCCTTAATTTTAAATTGACATAATTATTTCCTGTATTTTCTCTTTTTCTGTAATCAGAGTCTGCATCAAGGTGTGGAGAGAGACTTGGAGAGGCAACGCAGAAAACGACAAAACCAGATAGAACTAGAAGAGCAAATTGCCCTGACTAAGAAACTGACTGAGCAGAGAGATCGTGACAAACAATCAGTGAACCACCCTTCGTGATACAGATAAAGATTTATTGACTGGACATACCACGAGAGAAGAACCTTGTCATCCAAAGAAAAAGAGGGTGAAATCTAGTTTCTCCTCCAGAGAAAAAATATAAAACCAGATAGAATTAGAAGAACAAATTGCCTGACTAAGAAATTGACAGAGCAGATCGATCTTGACAAAGGACCAATGAACCGTCCAACATCGTGATATTGATCAAGATTTATAAAGAAATTGCTGCTCTTCAAGAGTACATAGAATAGTTTGGATTTAAGATGGTCTAAACACTCCTTGAAGCATCAACATGATGGAGACATTACTCAAAGCCCTAGTTTGGGCTGTGGTTTTTAGCATACAAACACTTCTTAGCATCACAGTTTGGGGTGTGGTCAGCATCGTACAAATACTCATCACAACCCTAGGTGCAGTTGTCGTCAGCATCATACAAAGAATCCTGAACAGATGAATTTACATTACAGGATTTGAAAATATCAGCTCTTGATGTTATTTGTAATCTGAGCTCAATTTCATAGAGCTGCTTAAACGCAAAAGAAATGTTTTATCACAACAAAAATATTGCTTACCAGAAAAGGAAACCAGCTAAAACATGTAGTGTCAGTGACTGGTATCTTGCTTAATTTTGCTAAGCAGAAATGTTGTAAGCAATATTTTCAGCTCTTTATAATTGGGCCTAGATTATATGAATTATTGTTTAAAGACACTGGACACTATTAGTAGTTGTCAAAGACCAGTCTTCTCACTTGGTGTATCTCAACACATGCATAAAATAACAAACCTGTGAAAGTTTGAGCTCAGATGGTCGTTAAAGTTGCGAGATAACTATACGTGGAAAAATACTTCTTTATAAAAAACTACTTCACTTCAGAGGGAGCCATTTCTCACAATGTCTTATACTATCAACCTCTCCCCATTACCCGTTACCAAGTAAGGTTTTATGCTAATAATTATTTTGAGTAACTACCAATAGTGTCCACTGCCGTAAAACATGTACAATCAATGTTATGGTTGGTTCTTTTAAAGACAGTGGACACCATCGGTAATTGTCAAAGACCAGTCTTTTCACTTTGTGTATCTCAACATCTGCATAAAATAAACCTGTGAAAATTTGAGCTCAATTGGTCATCGAAGTTGCGAGATAGTATTAATGAAAGAAAAAACACCCTTGTCACACGAAGTTGTGTGCTTTCAGATGCTTGATTTCGAGACCTCAAAATCTACCTCTGAGGTCTTGAAATCAAATTCGCGGAAAGTTACTTCATTCTCGAAAACGACTTTACTTCATAGGGAGCCGTTTCTCATGTTTTATACTATCAACAGCTCTCCATTGCTTGTTACCAAGTAAGTTTTCATGCTAACAATTCTTTTGAGCAATTACTGATAGTGTCCAAGCATATCTATGAACGACAGCTGAGTAATGATTAGTGATTTTCCCTATTCATAATTTAATAAACAATCACTTTTTAAAATTGATTGCAGATTTTTTTTTTTCAACAGCTAACATAGTTTTCCTCAAATATTAGTTAACGGTAGAACGCTTCTTTGTAAATGACTGATTATAGTTTTTATAAAACTGAAAAGCTTCATCAAAGAATTTTTTACTCTACATGAATCATCAATTCAATAAACGATTATTCAAATGATATTTAAATACCAAACTCTTGCGCCCTTTTGTAGTGTCCATTTTGTTCACTTTTATTTTTTTCATTTTTTTTTTCATTTGATAAAGCCCTGGCAGGTCCATCCGCTCCTCTCATTTGGCCCAATTTCATAGAGCTGCTTAACAATATTGTTAAACAACTCTTCTAGGTAGAAATGAGCAAGATACCAGTCACAACTTGTACAAGTGACATTGTAGTCTGGCTGTAATGTTATTCTGGTAAGCATCATTTTGTTGCGCTTAGCTCTTATGAAATTGGCCATGTGAGGAGAGTGGGAGGGGCCCTTGTAAACAAAATTTGATTATTTTGCCACTAAACTCTCGATGGCGTTTTGAAATGCCGCCCTCCTGTGTTTTAGTGGCAGTAATGGTCAGGTCCCTTAAAAGTGATATTGATTAAGGCTTTGGTTTGTGCTCATAACGTCAAGGGGTCTGGCCAAATGCGCAAGCAAATATGTTTACTTTTTTTTCATCTGTTGTTTTTTGCTCGCGGTGCACTCACTGTTCCCTGCTCTAAAATAAATGCACACACCTTCACCGGCTGTCATATACACTGCAAATAGGTCAAATAGGTGTAGTGAATTGTTCTGTCAGTTTAAACATCGTAATTGTCTGTTTTCCATGTTTGGACATGATACTTAATTTCCCGAGGATTGTCTCAACTCGCACATAAAATCACTGTCGGGGATCTTCGCGAGGATTGTCTTGCAATAATTTGTTTTTAGGTGAGTAAAATTCTAAAAATACTATGTTTTAACTTTTAGTTTTACTGTGAATAATTTAGTTGGATAACTTTCCGTATGGCGCCACCACTTTTTCACTCATTTTTACAAAAAGGGATATATCAATGAGGTAAATTAGATACTATATTATTTCATATCGAATGAAAAAGTGGTGGCGCCATGCGGAAACTTTTCCTAACCGGTTGTGAGCAGATACTCCGCGCTAGTCTTGATGTAAGACGTTTCTTGTTACGGGCGATGCAGGAGCTGTCGGTGAGTTGGCCGCGCTGTGTGTGAAAGGAAAACCAGATGTTGCACCAAGACTATACGCGCATGCGCACGAACGGAACTGGAACCTGTAGGAAATAGGCATGCAATTTGCAAATATAAATAAAAATCTCAGCTGACCAATGGAAATGTTTTCCCTATTTCATGATCAAATGTCAAATTGTAACACAATCTCATGGCTGCAAATGTTGTCAGCTCTGCGTTGCAAATGGAACATAATCATGCTTTTCTTGTTTCACTGCAGACTTATAAATCAAAGGAGAAAATAAAAATTTGGTTGATTGCAGAACTGCTAACACAACCAAAGTAAACCAACCAAAGAAGGACAGGTTGTATACGTGTACACTATATTGATCACACTAAACTACTGGGCGCTACACTTATGTGTACATGTACAACTACATACTTACTTATACAATGCATTAACCACATATTGATTCGATCAAGATTGTTGTGCTTGAGTACTTTAAAGGGACACGTTGCCTTGGATCGGGCGAGTTGGTCCATGAAAAGCGCCTAAAAACCGTTTGTTATGAAATGCATGATTGGTTGGAAAGATGTTTTAAAAGTAGAATTTAATGATCAACTCAAAAATGCCTCCAAATTGCACGGTTTTCTTTACACGCCATGCACTAACACGGCACATCATTTTGTGGAGTAAAATTTTTGACTCCACAAAATGGCCAAACGTGTTAGTTCGCTAAATAAAAGGAAAACCTTGTAATTTCAAGGCATTTTTGTGTGGAAACATCTTTCTAACCATGCATTTCATAACGAACGGTTTCAAACACTTTTCATATTATAGACCAACTCCCCCAATCCAAGGCAACGTGTCCCTTTAATTTTTATTGGCTAGCACAGTAATTGTTTTTTGTATTAAAACCCTCCTACAATCGGCGCCTTTTTGTAACAAGTTGATACACCATTTGAAACCATTCAAGTGAATGGTATTGAATGGTATGATAGCTGTGCAGAGAGTTGGTTCCCCAAATGGTTTTGAATGGTGGTGCAGCTGGTACAGAATCCTATGAGGATTGTTTTACGTGGTGCATCAAGGATCCCATTTTGTCATGACTGAGTGATACCAGGCGGTGTGGGGGTGACCAATCTGTCCTTGGCTACGAGGTTACCACACACTATGTCATAGACACTACAGGATTTGTTAAACAGCTTGCTGACCATCTGAAACCATTTGGCTATGGTAACGGACACAGGTACAGTGTATGCACAGCTCAAAACCATCTGAATGGTTTTGAGTGGTAGTACAGCTTATCATCCATCCTCTGACCCTGCTCAAATGGTACTACCATGTGTGTACAAAAACGATGGGGTTGTAAACGTTAGTGAATTTTGAATGGTTTTGAATGGTGTATCAGTAGGAGGGAGGATAAAGCTATATCATCCAATGCATGCACAGATATATTTTCTTGAGGGGGGGGGGTCGGTAATTGCTTAAGACTTCATAGGGAAATCCCCAAGACTTCAGGGGCTTGTAGCTTTAAATCTTTACTGGACCACAACTTTCAGACCACACATAATGATTGATTGGTCCTGAAGTTAGTTATTAATACGCTTGGCTACAGTATTCTACTGTGTACCATGAAGATTTAAAGCAATCTGTTGTATGCTTTGTTTGGTTGCTGTATGTCGTGTTGACACAAATATTGGCAAAATCTTTGCCTACAAATACCAACAAATTTAAAACAAAATTGCACTGATTTATATTGTTTGCAGGAAATGGGACCCTACTAAATTCATGGTCTAAGTCGACTCATCTGGTTGAATTCTATCAAATAAGCTTTAATTCATGCTTCTACCTGTTTTAAAACTGAGTTCATACAGCATGACTCCATTTATGGTTTCTACTAGTGTGTTGTTGAAAGCCCAGTTCATACTTCTTGCGAATCAAAGGTAAAGCGAATTTGAAGTGAAATTAACGCCACAACTCTGTTTTCACAAGGAATGTTTCGCAAAAGTTTAACCGCTCAACTGATGGCAAATTATTTGTTGCGAAATTGTGACCTCAACATTTGCATTCGCAGGAAGTATGAACCTGGCTTCACACAGGCACTTGCTCATTATATGAAACCTTTGATGTTTAAACAAGCGCTGTGCGTCATCTTTCATTAACGCTGTTCATTATGATTTGATTGCACACTGTCAATCTTGTCTTTAGAAACAAAAGCCTCTTGAGTTCTCTCATGCTTTGAGTCCAATGGAAAATGGATCACTGTGATGTAGGAGAGGAGGTGTTTGGTTAATTGTGTAGATTCACTGCGGGGAGAGGAGGGGCTGGGATGGGTGTGGGATTAGTTCAATCTCTGTTCTTTTTTCACTAATAAATTAATTTTTTTCCTTGAGTAAAACGTGTAAAAAATAAGGACCATGCATGAAAATGCGATAATATTACTTGACAATTAACTGTCAATTGGCCTTGAAGAAAATCCTGAACACTTTGTATGTTTTTCAGAACATCACATTAAGGGGTTTCTTTTCTTTATAGACCAGTCTAAATGCCGAGTCACACTGCAGCGATAACAAAAACGATGCAAAGAGAATGCATTCTTTTCTATTGGTGGTTAAATTGCTCCATGCAGAATACCAAGAATGACCCAGTAGAATGTGTTCTCTTTGCGTCGCGATCGTTATCGTTTTGGTTATTGCTGCAGTTTGACTCGACCTTAAGTCTGAACTTTCCTTTTGAATAGGCCCTACTGTGCTGAAGGAATGAAGAGTGGTCAAGTCACAAATCTATGTAGGAACAACACTTCTAACAGGCCCTTCTGATTTTGGTTGTGTGCACACAGACTTTGTCAGTACAAATTGATTTTAAATTAATTTCTTTTGAATAAGGTGTGTATCAACTTCGGTGGTGCATGTACATGTATACTGTGTTTAGTATTTGGCAAGTACATTCCCGACCGGAAAAGTCCAGCAGTCTAAATTTTTCAACTTTAATCTACCTTGCTGTATAAATCTTTAAGAACAAAAATATTGTATAGGTAAATAAATAAATAAATGAATAGGTAAATTCATGATGTTCAAATATTGAATTTTAGTTTGATATCTTACAATTCTGTTGAGTACCCCAGTGGTATCCTTAGGCCTAATCACAGAATAAGCCAAATGAGAAACGTCTTTTTTTTTAGTGCTTGCTCGAAAAAAAAAGTTTATATGTTGAACTGTGTCAATATTTTTGTGCCCTCATTTTCATTCAGGTCTTGTAAGAAAACAAGTTTGCTCCAGTCAAAGTGTTGACCTACCCATGTAGGAAGCCCTGCAGTCCCCTTCCTAAGTTTGAGTCCTGCCCCTCCCCCTTGATCCTGCACAGGGCCATTCCAACGTGATGTTGATAATACTATGTACACTACAGTAAAGTGTAGGCCTACAATTTACTGTCTGTGCTAAGGAATTCAAGTACGGATTTAAACCTTCCATGCACGTTCATTTTAGACTCAATAATCCTGTAAGACAATTTATACAGCATCAGACTTTATTAAACCCTACTGTCTCTTCACGGGAGAACAATATTGAACTTGTTGTCCAAACAAAAATCCTCCTCTTCAATCGATTCTGTCATTGATCTCCCAACAAATTACCTCCAACCCAGTGAAAATGCCAGGCGAGGGGAACGGTGCATCGACCAAACAATCCTGTGGCATTATCTTCCCGCTCTCGTCTCCCATCCACCTCCAGCATACAGACAGCTTCTAGCTGGCATCATTGAAAGGATAAATCAATGTATGAGGATGCAGGGTTAGGCCATTGAGGAGTGAATGGGAGATTGTTACTTGAGGGATACTGTGCGAGTTGTGGGCCTCCATGTACTTAATAAGGTTGTGCAGTATTGTGTGAATGTAATTAATTCAGTGGGCAGCGGTTTGCATTAGGAATTGTGCATATAACACCTGCAGTCGTGCAATGTGTTTCATCCTTGGGTTGGGGGGGGGGGGGGGGGGCGGGGGGTAGTCTCAGTCTGATGTTCTCTCATCCCCAGTTATAATGTAGTTCATTCCCAAATCCTGAGAACAAATTCTCAGACGAACACTCTACTGCATACTTACAGCTTAAATAATTCATGTAAAACCTTTTCCTGATGTAAATGGTACCCACAGCAGCTATAACCTTAAAACGAAAGGCAAACATAGTTCTTCCTACATTATGAACAATTTTTGGGCCCTTGAAAAAATGTCCTATGAGGTCTGAAAAGTCTGTTAGATATGTACAAATGTCAGCCTTAACTGTTACTTTTTTTTCATAAAGTAAAAGTTATAATTACATCAGCTCATATCCACAGTGTACAAATAATCACATCAAGCTAATTAAACAAAAATCTACTTGGCATACGAATACACTCAGGAGTACATTTTTTTTTTAAGAACTTATTTTTTATAAAGAATTTCTTTTAATTTTCAAGATTATTGCTTTGGCGTTTTATTCTATTTGAATAACATAGCCACTGCCAAGACAGTAAACGAAATTAACAAATGTATTGAATAAGAAATAACCACATTTTTCTTGACAATATTGAAGGACTTTTAAAAAACTTATTTGAAGGTTGTATAAGTCAATAATAAGGGAATCAATGCGTGGTGAAGAGGTTTTCAACTACTGGTTTAATCCCAACGAGGCCTGGTTCTTGATAATTTTACCGAGACAAAGTCGAGGTAAATTATAAAGAACTAGGCCTCGGCGGGTTTAAACCACTAGTTGAAAACCGATTCAACACACTTTGATTCCCATTAATAATAAAACATCAACCCTTCTTGGTCAAAAGGTAAAATAAATGCAAAATTTTAATTCTTCAATGATTTCTTTCAACACAACACCCCTCCAGCAGTGAAATGGTAAGGCCCTCGGGTAAACAACTCCTTATAAGGAGATGATGTGTGCGTATCGCGTGATGTAGCACAACTGTTTCAGCCGTTGCTCTCGACCAATAGGAATGAAGAAACTGTCTTATAAGCGCTGGTGCAAGCGCGCGTGTCACGCCCATGTTATAACACTTTTTACTGGTGTTATCTTATATCATCCGTTCAAACAACCCCTCGTGATGCCCTCTCGACCAATCAGAATGGATAAACTGGATTCATTCCAAGTGATGCACAATCCTTAATATTATTGAATGAAAAAAAACCTTGTTCATGCCAAAAGTGATGCTCAGCTTGGTTCTGACATGGTTCTGACATTAAAAAAATGTCTGAGTGACAGTGAAATACAAAATACCAGTAATACACGTATATCGGTGCAGTGCTACATAATGCATATCCTTTGCACAGGAGACCAGGAATTGATTTAACAACCTCAGGCAGATTGTTAATAGTAACCCACAATATTTAATTTATATATTTAATTAGTAGAATGTACGCTGTGATGTGGTGGCCCTATCCTTGTCATTGAACAATTATCATAATGTTATGTGAGGTATATACAGCCCACTCACATATATATTGTATGCCTTCAGTACTGATACAGCTACCAGGTAATTCATCTATGCTAGACTGACACTCGCAGGTAGCTGTCATCCTTACAGTATCATCAATACATGTACATCTCATGCGGCCCTCTTAATATGGAACTCACAGGAAAGTGTCTTTGACTTTGTGAAATTACCCATTTTTCAACGAGCAACTGGAAAAGTCTGTCTTTTTATTGTGAAATATAAAATATAATCAAAAAGAAACTGAAAACTGTCAAGATTTCACTTTGTTAAAATTATTACACAAGTTTTCATTTTTGTGTGAAATATTATTACACATAATTATTTTGTCAGCACTAAGTGAAATAACCAAACAACAAGGAACTGGAAACTGTCTGTCACTTTGTGAGATTACTGTACATATATTCTGATGAGCTTTTCCATTATTAGTCTGACTTCATTATTAGATTGTGAAGACATGTATTTCAAATGTCAAGACTCTCCTTGGGGGAAACAAGACAATAATTTGCTGCCTCAGGTGGTCTGCTTGGACTGGAAATTCTAAATATCACTGTTTGTAGAGTTTCATTAAAAAAGTCTTTTAAATACATGTAAGTTTATGTTAATGACAAATAAATGTATTATTCGTTCCAAATACATACGTGGTAAGTGGTATTTAAATGTCACTAGACTTGTGGACAAGTCGTTAAATGTCTGTCGCGGTGATAGCGTTCCGACTCTCCCCGCGATTCCCGCGGTATTCTCGCGAGACTGCTGGCCTGACGAGACTACTGCTCTCCACGACTATTGAGTAGAAGTCCGGCAACCAGCAGTTCGCGCGAGAGCAGTGATCTTGCGAGAGCACCGCCACAACTCGACTATCTCACCGCGTGGGACCATTAATGACTTGTTCACAAGTCTAATGTCACTGTGAAGGTCTTTAATTCAAATCCATAGTTTTGAAAACCCTCCTTTCTTGATTAGCCTTTTTGGGATATGGTGAACACTATAGGAGTGCACGGTTTGGTTTGTGTGGCTACATACAAATTGACCCTAACCTTAATAGTGCAGCCGTACTTCACCGTACCTCATAGGAGTGCACCGTTTGGTTTGGGTGTCTACTGATTCTACCTAATAGTGCCGCAGTACTGATACCTCAAAATGGCTTGTTGTTTGCATTGCTCTTTGAGAAATACGGGTCTGCAAGATAAAAATTTGAGCTGTCATTTATTTATCTTGATTTAAATTTATTTTAGATCTGCATCCCGTGTAAGGTGAACCATCATGTCTGTGGAAGAGAATTGCATCCTGGCAGGAAAGAACAACACTTCAATCACATTCTTAGAGTATGGAGGTATCCCGGCTAACATCGGCTATAACATCCTATTCTTTGCGGTAAGGGAACCTACATTATGGTCAATTATTAATTTAAATTTTGCCAGTGAGGTGATTATTGTTATGAAACTATTATTGTGGTTTCTTTGAGATAATAAAACCTATTGGATCTTCAAAAGCGAAAAATAAAAAAGCTGTCACAGTATTTTTTACAAGAATGTCAAATCCTTCCACGTAGCGTTTGCAAATGATGGACACCAACCCTCAACAAAAAAAAAGAGAAACAATCATGCATGATTCTTTTCTCAGATTCAAATGTTTTGGGTGAATAAATAAATTCAAACCATTTATACTTCAGAGAATCCTTTTTTAGATTATCAACAGCTGTAGTGTTTCACACCAATGTTTTGTAGTTTTTATTTGTCATTCAGGTTTGTGGTCATTATATATTTTGGAGTACTTACAATATCACTATGACACTACCTCAGCATCTGCTAAGTGCAAACTGTCTGAAAGACCAAATCAATTAGATAATGGTGCTGCAACATTAATACTTTTGCTCTGTGTTATGCATAAGAAGTGCTTTAAGTCTCTGGGATGGCCTCGTTCATCCATTACTCTAAGGACATTGAGGGATACCTGTAGTGAGAAGGATTGTCAATGAAACAGGAGATCTTATTGCTCTAGTGTCCATTAAGGACCTTGGTTCTGCACTGAAGGGAACTAGACAGCTGCTGAGATGAGTGTCACAGTAATGTGTAAAACTGAATGCATACATGTAGTCAAGTATGAAAGTATCATAAACAAATGGCAATGATTCTCAAGCATAAATAACATGGCACTACAGGGCCCAATACAATGTAGAAGCTGCTTAAGCACAAAAGTAACTATAACACAAAACAAGTTTGCTCAAAGTTTAACTCCAGGAGTTTCCAAAAGGTGGAAATGCCATCATTTCAAGATACTACATGTACCTCTAACAATTTAAATTTATACATGCAGGCCTGGGAACTTCACAGAGGCAACGGAGGCTATTGCATCTATGCCCCCTGGTCATTGCCTTGGTGCCCTTGAAATGCTCCATTAGAAATTTACAGTTTCCTCATAGGGTTCCCTTTATCAAGGAGAAAATGTCATACAGGCCTGCAATGGGAGACTTTGGGACGCTAGGTGGCAGCAGACTTACCAGGTAAATTTCCATTGTTTATGTAGTTCTGTGTGTGCGCACATGACCGAGAACAATGGATTTTACCTGGTAAGTCTGCTGCCACCAAGCGTCCCAAAAGTCTCTCACTGTCCTTCATACCCCTTTTGTCAGCGGTGCGAGTGACTCCAAGCCCATAGCAGTAACAAATTACATTCTAAATTGTCTAGATTCAGGAATGAATATTGTTTAGAAAAGTGTGCAAATTATTGCATTGGTTTCTGGAAGAGTGACAGTCTCCAACATGTGTACAATAGTTGATAAGAATGCACAGCCATTGGATTGGTAAATGCAATGTATGTGTCTCTCACCAAACATTTGGACAGTGTAATAATTACCGCTTTTTCCTGTGCATCTTAATCACACCCCAAGGGATTTGTGAACTGGCTTCGAGACTAATTACCGCAAATTTGTAATCAAGGTTAATACAATGACTTGTATTTAAGGAGTGGCTTTAGTTGAGGTAAAAGTATATGTGCATTCTTAATTTTTTAGAAAACTCAACTCTGGAATTATAATAGAGTGTCCATATGGCAGGAGATTCTGTCCCCCCTGTAGAGCGAACTGTGTACAAACTTCTGTTGAATCACCCTCTTTCAGCCAATGACAATTTCCAAGGGGACAGATCCGGGGGGGGGGGGGGGAGATTTCCCTCTGAAACCACTTAAATTTACCGCTTTTTAGGGGTCAGACTCAGGTATGTAACTGTGGGGTGTGCATGTTTAGCAAAGTGCAGCCAGTTAGACACATCATCTCACAAATGGCAGATGTTTAGGCAATAGTCCTATTTCTTGGTGTTACATTTTGTAACCGATATTCTAAAACATACTCATTACATGAAGGTCTGATTTTTAGTCAGCTTGACCCACAATTTTGTATTTGTAATAACAATTTTTAAAGAAAATAGAATGATAAATATATATATTTGGTTTGCGATAACACCATGTGTGTATTTGCCGGGTAGATTATGCTCTTTTGAGAACTATGTATTACTAGTACTACCTTGGAGTAGATTTTTCGAGATTGGGAAACTTTTTTACTGTTTTACAGTAGTTTCGTGGAATTCGGGAGACTCCTCAGTTCTGAAAAGAACTGTCCTGCTTTTTAACTTCTACCTTGGCAAAGGTAGGAAATCAGCCAGGACTATGTACTTTCATATTCTGGGATCGAGATGACTTCTCGTTATTATCTGCACCACCACTGAGCGAGTTGTTAATTGTCCCAAGGTTTTGATTAGCTTGCTCTTAGTCATCAACGGAAATGAGAAAGTTATTAAGCTTTCATTTTAGGTGGTAAAATCTGCCAATCATAAGTGATAGTCAATAAAAAAAACAATTTATTGTCGTGGTATAAAAACGTGCACTACATTGTCTGCATCAGAAATGAATTTAGTGAAAGTAATTAAGTTTTCATCTGTAGGCGGTATTGCAGTTAAATCTGCCACTCATGAGTGGTAGTTAAATAAACACTAAAAATTATTTTATTGTCAGCGAATGACAATTATGCATTCGTATTTTGTGAAACGGCCATGGCATACATGCAAAGGTTTTGTTTTTCATTTTTCTGTCAAAATTTGTTCAATGAAAGACATTCAAAAGTTAAATAAATAATATTATTTTGGGTTTATTGAAATCATTAAAATATAAACAATATAAATTTGTTTCCACGAAAATCAGGCTGTGCACCTTTTCAACTGTAAAGTTTGTTCATTATATAAACTCTAAAAAACTACATTATTCTTTTACCCTGCATATTTTACAGGAATTAAAACCCATAATCTTCTGCATTAAATATGAATGATTGATTCATTTTTTTCAATTGGACAGATTGTTGTGATGTTGTTTTCTGTGTTCCGGAAAATCGCTGGGGACTATGGCCGCATTGCACTCATGCAACTGGGTGAAGAAAGGTATGTTCTGTAATGATAAAGCCTGTACATGATATTCACTGTAAAATAGAAAAGTTATTGACTGGTTGAAGTTGGTACAAATCACAGAGCTGCCAACTCTCCATGATTCTGCAGAAAGTTCTCTGAAAAATAAATAAACCAATCGTACATTTTCTGATGGTCAAATTTGAAAATCTCTCCCTTATTTTGAAAAATTTGTCCCTATTTATGTTGAACATTTCTTGATTTCAAGATGCAAATATTGGCAGCTCTGACACCAAAGAAACTTGTTTTTATTGGGGCCAACGATACATGAGATGTTACATTAAGGCTCCCAAATCATGCCAACTGGGCACTTTAATCACAATGGAACATGTCTGGATTTACGTAGAGGTTTCAGGTTTTTCACAAAAGGTCAGCAAGTGTCATATTGAGAGTAAAAATACATTGTGACCCATTTAAAGTTCTGTTCCCTATTCACTGTGTTAACACATGATGAACATGTAGTCGTCAATGAAATAATAATGTGATCACAGTGTGAATTCACTATATGAAAACACTCTGTCATTCTACTCTGGGTGCCGTTCTAGAGCAGGTAAAAGTTCCGGATTTAATAAATGGTATTGTTCGAGAGGAAAGCACATTGCGTTAGAGCCTTTTACACTAAGCTGATAATCACAATTGACGCCATCCTATATTCACATTGTTTCCTTATGTTTAGATTTCTTCGAGGAAATCCAAGGTAAAATGAGAGGCCTTAATATCATTCAATTAACCAACTAATTCAATTCCATTTGGATTTTTCTTTCAGTAAACTGCATGTCCCTGATTTATCTTAATGTACAGTAGTGTTTTTTAGAGTGTGCTAGATTTGGTTTCAGCTCACAAAACTCTGGTTTCTAATAATGCTTAAAAAATATTATTACTTAACCCTTCTTTTATGGTTGGGGTGGCTGTTTTTTTTTCCATTTTGAAGGAGTGTTAACGTTTTTAAGCAAGTGATAAATATGCAATCTCTACAATAATGAGATCTTAAATGTGAATTCAAAACTGAGTCTCAAGAGTTTTTCCGCTTTTAACCTCAAGAATTTTAATATTTCTGTTCTGTTTTTTTTTTTAGCTGTTCCCAACTAATATTTTATAGAACTGTAGCTCAGCAAAGTAGACTTTGTTTTAATCATGTTTTGTAGTACAGTAGACCATGAGTAGACTAACACCATGGCTACAATCTGTTAATTATTTAAGCAGTGTTGATGGATCAGGTCATGGAGGTAGAAACAGGGCAAGTATCCTGTTATTATAGGCAAGTAAGACAATAGCAGTCATGTATCCTGTTATTATAGGCAAGTAAGACAATAGCAGTCATTCAATTGCTTGTGTTGTTTTGAACTAACATTAAATTTGATTGTGACAAATAACCCTGTCCTATCCTGGTATGTAGTTTCAGGGTAGTTTTAGATGGTACAGCATTGATTTTCAGAACAGGGCCTCATCCCAGTCCCCCTGTTTTTCATTCATTAAACAAGAATTATGAGAAGAGTTGTTTGCTCTCCTCATGACCAAACTTCAATAGTCTGGATAGTGAAACTTAATCAACAATTTTGTAAAATAATTGTTGAAATAACTGTAAAATGCACATTATACCAGATTGTCGGATTTTATCATTGTGTTTACCAATACCGGAAGTTAATTTTCTGCTGTAAAAAAGATTGTTTTCCCCAACAGTAAATCAACTTTAAGTTTGAAGGAACGCTATTTCTTGCGCTCCTTGTATACAGTTATATTTGGGTAAAGAGTGCAGAGAAGAATGATTGCGCATTGGCACTCCTTAATTAAAATGAGGGTCTGAAACAGACAATAACATATAAACTCTTCTAAACGATGCACTTTTACAACCAAATTTTTGTTCCCAAATTAGAATTTCCTTTTTTTTTTTACTATTTTGATCAATTTGTCTGAGGATTATCTGGTACCAGTACCAATGTCATGTAATATAAAAAAAACTTAATTAGGTTTCACCCGGTGATTACTTTTGTAAAATTATAATTAATAAATGAATACATTAGGTGGCTCGTTTATTCCTCATGATTGACAATTTCATTAACTCGTCAGTCAGTGTTTTTTTTTCTGGGCAGTAAGTCTCTAAAAGCGGGTGGCAGAGTTTGGTGTGATCAGGGAGGGTTGAATTAATACAATGTCATCGTCATTCGTACTAAATTTTGTCATCTTTCATGGTTTGGGCTGTTTGTAAACATGTATGAGATGAGAGAAAAGTTGACTATTTCGACCTGAAAGCTAATCCGGGTGTGAATTTTTGTACTGGAGTAGTGCAATTGGCATGAAAAATATTTCTAAAATGTTGGATGCATTGTCGCAGAATATACTCTGGTGGGGAAATTTGAAGTAGATTCTTCTTCAGGAGGCGAAGCCGAGTGAATTGGAAAAGCCAGGTTTCACCCATACCTGTGATTTTATTCTGTAACAATAATGCACATAACGACATCCAAAATGTTTCGAGGGATTTGTGCATAAAATAAAAAATAAAACCATAAAAGTCATTGAAGATGTCACTGTTTTTACTTTTCATGAGAAAAAACCCAGAGTCCTCTCTAGTCACAAATGGAAACTTTATAAAATTTGTCTCGAGTATGGATGAAATTGATGAAGTACTCGTAAACTTGTATTTTAGTATACCACATTACATGTACTGTTTACACACACCAACCACACAGCTACAAATGTACAACCATCTGATCCCATCCAAATGTAGTAATAATAATGTAGTGGGCCATTGCATAATAAGCTTTTAAAGTGCTATTGGATTTTAATTGATGGAAAATAACAAATGCCATCATTCACTCAGTGATGATGTCAGATTCCGCAAACAGTGTACGCTGGGCCCACACACTAGCCAGCCATACAGTATGGCTGGCTAGTGTGTGGTGTAAGTCCTCCATGGCAGCAGTTTCAACCATTTCAACACACATCATGGAAGAATTTTGTACAAATGAAAACAATTATTTTTAATCTAATGACTTGTTATTCAGTGAAACATTTCCTTTGGAAAAATTTCTGTTTGAATCCACTTTGATTAAGATGAACGATAGAGTTTCATCTTTGAGAGGGCAAGGCGACGGTCTAATGGTGCACATGTACCTTTAAGAATGGCATAGATCTGTCGGGGTACTATCCTGAATAAATAACATGTTTGGTGAAGTGATGTGATGTGATCAATGCTGCCAAAGACAAGTGTCTACCTTCACAGTCTTCATGCATTCCATGTAGTGTTATTCCAAACCAAACCATTATTAAAGCAAGGCAATAAATACATGTAATAGACTGATTGCGCTCCGTGCGTCACGTAACCTTTAGTGGGTATTATATGTAAACAAACACAGCGTGCTGCATAATATCAACATGCGTTTAAAAGACATGATTACTGTTGCAATTTTTTGTTACATAAAGACTCCATTCTCAAAATCACTGACGAATATTCTGGATTTTGTAACGAGACCTTACCTGGGGCTGAACAATGCCAGTAATTGGGTAAAACACAGTTCCACCAGCTAGGAAATTCCACGAGAATGTTCACACGATGTCATGTGTTTGTGCACGGAAAGTTCGGTTTTATATTGTCCTCATTGTAATGATTTTGCTGCCAATATTTTCAATAAAAATCTCCTGAAGAAGCTGCAAATCCCTTTATTTTCACCCCAAAATTTACTTGATTAGAAGGGGTAGCTGTCAGCTAGAATCGGACAACTATGCGGTCTCCATTGGCACAGCCCGACTTCACGCTGTGCACAGCGCAAAATCCACGGCGCGTGGGCTCGCTCAAACCTCATACTCTCAAAAGAAACCTCTTTTGTAGTAGAATACTGGAAATATCAAACAGCAAATGTAATTTAAATCAATGTCACAACATTCAACTTTATAAAAAAGTGTTATTTATTGAAAATACAGCAGATTCTGGTCCATCGGTACGAGCAATCCCATGTCTTATGCGTAGCTGTGTATTTCTATACCAACAATAGGTCACGTGATCGATCTCATGTAAACATTGGTAGCGCAATCGGTCTATTATAAGAGGCACTGGACACTATTGGTAATTACTCAAAATAATTGTTAGCATAAAAACTTGGTTGGTAATGAGCAATGGAGAGCTGTTGATAGAATAACACATTGTGAGAAACTGCTCCCTCTGAAGTAACATAGTGTTGAGAAAAAAGGTAATTTCTCACCCAAATATTTAAAGACTTCAGGACTGATGTTTTTTAAATGAATGGCATCTGAAAGCACACAGATTTGTGCAACATGGGTGTTTTTCTTGTGGATGACCAATTGAGTCCAAATTTTCACAGATTTGTTATTTTATGCATATGTTGGGATACACCAAGTGAGATTGGTCTTTGACAATGACCAAAGATGTCCAGTACCTTTAAAGACTTGATACAAGTACACTTAAAAATGCATTTTATAAAGTAGAATGTTTGGATGGCTGTGCTCTCTCAGAGACTAATGTTATAGACATTTATCATGCTGCCTCCATCTTGGTCATGTCCCTCGTATCGATTTACAATAATGCATGCTAATAATCATCTTGCAATTAGGAACCAGACTATTTTGTTCTTCCAGCCTGGGTTTGGTCACATTGATTTCAATGGGAGAAATTCAAGATGGCTGCACCAAGCTAAAGGTCTATTAACACCACCTTGTAGTGTACTGAGAGAGATTTAGTCCCGGTATCTCCCGGTTTAACCAGAGCTATCTTCTACTATGTGCTGTAACCTCCCCCTGGTAACCCCTTCAAGCCTATTTTACCCTCCACTGGCCAAGCAGGTGTTGGGATTAAATTATCATCTTCTTTTATGGAGACCTAGAGTTCTGATCCAATTTTTAAAGTTGCAGTGCAGATTGGATTCCTTTATTTTGCTGCTGATTGCCGCCACGTAGGACGTACCAGTGTGCATGGCCCTGTAGATCTACCCCTACTTGAAAAACTGTTGGATATTTAGGTTTTGGTTTGTTGTTCATTGAATGTAAATGAAAGCACTTACTTTCCTGGGGTGGATTTCACAAAGAGTTAAGACTAGTCTTATCTCGAGTTAGGACAAGTGACTTGTCCTAAGTTAGGACTAGCCATACATTTTTTAATATCTCCTAGGACTAGTCCTAAGTTAGGACAAACCCTACTCTTTGTGAAATCGACCCCTGGTTTCTTACAGGGTGAGGTTAGAACCCAGGCTGGTAACAGGGTTTATTGGTTTTAAAGATCTATTTAGAAGGTCTCTTGTTTTGGCCCCCCTCCCCCTCTAACCTCCAAAATATTTATATTTTTATGAGTATTCTTGTGATTCTGGTGTAGACCGTATTGAATAACCCCTTCTTTGCCATGAAAGTTGCCATCTTGTATGTCAAACCGTATGCGCGTCCAAACGCGTACATCAATGAAGCACGCAGCACGCAACATTCCCGGTTTGATTTCTAAGGCACATGCACGCACAAACCCACGCACACGCCCACAGTTGCCATCTTGTAGGGCAGAACGGTGACGTCATATTCAATACGGTCTATTCATGATGTTTAAATATTTGTAAAATTGGATGCCAAACCAAATCCAGTTTTATGAAGCAAATTGATCCTTTTTTTCGACAGGTTGTTTTCGCTGACCAATGAACCTGGCTAGATGGTTACAATAAATTGGTGTTTGAACCAAAATTCATTCCGCATGCAGGCCTCATTCATTGGGGCAGTTGCCTCAGTGCCTCTTGAAATGTTCCAGCAAAAGAAAAACTGCCTTATTGCCCCTGTCCCAGGAGATCTGTCCACCAGAGATTCTTAATAATAATAATAAAATAATAATAATAATAATAAGACTTGTAATGCGCACATATCCACCCTGCTGGGTGTTCTTCTGTCCCCCATATGGAAAATTAACATGTAGGGGGCTGAAGGAGGATGTTTTAATAGAGGGCGCTATCAGAAGAAGTTTGTACACAGTTCACCATATGGAGGACATAATCTCTGCGGAGACGGAATCTCTTGCCTCACCCCTACCAGAGTGAAGCATCTTGTCTGCAAATACCCATGGATATAATTTCTTTACCGATTTAGAGTGGGACTGTGCAAACACATTTAAAAATAGTTTTAGATGTTCAAAATTGACAATTCTTCATGGCCATGTAGTGATACTTGCAAATTGAGCAAGGTGACTATTGGAGTCAGTGATGCAGGCAACTTTATGTTTTTACCGACAGCGGTAAAGGCTGCCTCTTGTTACTCTGTAAGGTTTTGTTTGTTCGTACCATCTATATGTTATTGTTTTTGTTGTTCCCCCAAACCCTACAGGAAATCATTGAACAATGAGGAAGAGAAACCAACCAACGGATACAATGTGTAATGAAATGACAAATTTTGTCTCTCTCCAATCTTTCATTCTTTCTTCTTTCATTTGAATTGCACCTTTTTAATCATTTTTGCAAGCTACATTTAAATTTTCACTTTTAATGCATAATAAAGCATGGATGTTAACTTTGTATTATGAGGGATGAGAATGGTATAGAACCTAGTTCTTTGAGAAACAAAATTATTGTTGTGAATTCCAGCTTTCATCGGCATAATTACACACGCAGGTCTTCTGGTGAATGACTGACAAGGGAGGGGCCAATAAAATTGCCCCTCCCCAAAGATGGTGCCTCATCCTAAGTAAAATAAAACGTACACGGAAGAATTATTTTCAGATTATTTTATACAGAGCTACTAAAGGCAGTAGACATGACGAGGGAAGCCAATTATGTTTCCTCTGTGAGTTTCTAAACCTTCCCATCCCTTCAAAGTTAAGATGCCAAAGTCAAGGTTTTAGCATGTACTCAAAACTTACAATCTTTTCAGCGTAACCCTTAAAAGAGATCATACACTTCCGTACAAATCATCACCATGTCATCGCTGCTTATTTGTAACAAATTCCCACCCAAAGAAAGGTGCAACATTTCTAGTGTGTCAGGTATTTTTGTCAGTCCTGATACTTCATGGAGGCAACGAAAGGCGATTGCCTCAATGCCCCCTGGCCATTGCCTTGGTCTTAAAATGCTTCAGTAGAAATTTACAATTTCCTCATAGGGTGCCTTTTACCAAGAAGAAAATGCCTTGGTGCCCTTGCCCTTTCAAAAGCGAAGCGTACAGGTTTTATTTTGTGAGAATGATTCCAAGCCGGAGAGTTGTCCAATTAACTGGATGACCTGAATCTAATGACCTTTCCTCTCAGTGAGGCCACTTCAAGAGCTCACCTTGGATAGTGATGAGACGGATGCTATGATCTCTCAAGGGTTAGGATTTAACCATCTCATGCTTGAAATTAATTGGGAATGGTACAACATCCTTTGTTTTTCTATCCTTGAACAGTTCTCGCTATCCTCATGTTTTCAAGAAACATTATCCCAAAACACAATTTGAGCCCAACTCGGCAGTTATGTTTTTATACTGTATATAGTATGGCAACAAATAATGACACCGATAATTGCTCTTTTCAGTTTATGTGGACGAATAGTACTGATTTAACATCCATTGCACTTTAATATACTAATTTCATAAGGGGGGTTGGGGAGCACTTCATGTAGTTGTTTGTATTTCCAAAGTTCGGAAAATATCTGATGTTTTAAATACTCATTGTTTTAATCTGAATACAATAATGCAAGCTTACCAATTCAAACATTGAGATACCATGTACCAGCTGTTTCCTCAAAACCACTCTAAATTTGATTTTTGTTCAAACTTCAACATTTGAAGAACATGCATCAGTTTGGCGATTTACAAATTTGAGGATGTGATAAAACTGATGTTGTACTATCCTGTAAGATATATTCTGTGGACACGTTTTACTGCCAAAACTGTTCAAAAAATGATTGCCTTGAAAATATGATGGAAAAAAACATGATTATATTCGCACAGCTTATGAAATGAAAACTATCGAAAAGGTAACCACCCTAATGCTAAAATAGTTCCTTCAGGAACCTGAGGTAAGATTTTTAAATTGTTTGAAATGAAAAGACTTAAAAAGTCTGATAATTTCAAACATTTTGGTCTTCTCTTGCAAGCAGTATTTTATTCTGCCCAAGACAGAGTATTTGGAGTAATCATGTCTTGCCCTCGGCTATGGTTCATCACAGAACCCTTTATTGCTGAGCATTTCTTGGCATTTTCCCTCGTTTGTTTTATTTTTTTGAATGGTTGTGGAATTTGTGAAACACACAGAATGTTTGCCACTCATAAGTAACATTTATTTCCTCTTAAAAAGCATCAAGGTGACTGGGACTGCTATGTATAAAAACACATGCTTGTTAAAGCATGGTTTGCATTGTTTCTTTCTTTTACTTTTAATTCAAACTCTTATCAGGATTGTTTATGAGTTCTTATATTGTAATTTTGCTTAACAATCATATGCACCTGTGGTCCCAATCAAATGAAGATGCAGCATTGGTTTGTCAAGCAACACGGAGGAAAATTTGAACGAAAATATTTGTACTTGACCTATAGAACCACTCTTAAAAAGGATAACACCCTAAAGCTAAGATGGGGGCTGTCGATTGCAGGAACTTTGGTGAGTCTTCTGAGAAAACTAAATCAAAGCTTAAAATTTAATCCTAAGATATTATACTTTGGAATCTTCGTCAAATACTTTGATGATCTATAAATCAAGGATGAGAAATGTCAGATTCTTATCCGAATTCGGTTTTCTTATACCTGGGGGAACAGGATTTATTCTCATAAGTTTCAGGTTGATCTTCTAGTGCTGAAGGTGCAATTCCCACAAGCTCCTTTGGAACAATAACTCCAGGGATTATACGCCAGTATTTCAACACTTGCTAAAATTTTGATCCTACTTTCATCATCTCAAGATGCGTACCTCCTTAAATTTGGGTCATGAATTCAATAGTTAAAATTAAAAGTACATCCTGAAATTTGATTCTAAATTCATCATTTTAACAAACCCCCTAAAAATTTGAGCCCTAGTTTTAGACCTTTTTGTCAGTGATGATTCTCATCGCTAGTTAATGGCAATGCAAAGAAATAAGAACTTGAAGTAAAATACTTCTTGCTTAGATTCATCAAATGCAAATAGAGAAAAAAAAACCAGTCGGCTGATGAGAGTGTTGTCAAAAGAACCAAAGCTGCATCTCCTATAATAAGAAGCAAATTGACTCCATACATGAAGGACTGGCAAAGCAAAGCTTTTCATCACAATCATAATCACAATCATCTCATAATTTGTTTTGGATGACACAGTTGCTTCACGTCACTATTGACTGCATTCACAAGCCACATATCAAAGACCGTTTTAACAGCATCAATTGATCTTATCTCTTTTCCTTGTATTGCTGAGTTTAGATTGAGTTCCAAGTTTATTTTGTACTTGATAGAACTTTTTCCAGAAGCTCGAGTCTGGGTGGAAGGTCTTTTACTAACTTGCTCTTCTGTTTCAGCATTTTTTGCACTCGCAGTTTGGTTTGAATTTTCATTAATGCTTTTTGTTTGATATTTCCTTGCATCTTTGAGGCATTTTTAACTGTACATTTTAACATTTACCATTAGTTCATTTTTAATATTTCTGCTCACTCCTTTTCTTTTAATGTGTAGTTATGTTTACTGTATTATTTTGGGCTTTTTATTGTATTTTGGGTGGGGTAAAAGGAGTCAATGAGTGCAAGCATTCACAGGTCAATTTATTTTATGATGATGTTCTTACATTTTGTAATATTGCTGACATGTACAGGGTTGAACAAATGTCAGACTTTTTTGTGTCGTACAGAATTACCGGAAGGTGTAAATTTCTCAAGATAGAAGTCAATCATGCTCGTTAGATCTACTTCTCTAGTGCTGGTGATACTGTTTATAGAATCTCATTGAAATATAATAGCTACAGGATCCAAAAAATAGAAATTTCACAAACATACCCCTTAAAATTTTGATCCTAGTTTTGGACTCTTTGTCAGCAATGTCTTTGTCAACAAAAATGACATAGCACATAAACAGGCTCATACTTTTGGATAATAAATAGCTATGTTTATGTGAAATCAGCTAAAATAAAAAATTGTTTTTCTACATGGGCATGAAAATTGAAGACCCAATATAATTTCTTGCGAAAAAAAACAACATGTGAAAACATTATGAATCTTTAACCACATAAAACACATTAAATATACAGCAAACCGGGATCGCACTTGAAAGACATGTTAAATAGAGAAACAGGCAAATTTTTTACATTACTTTTACATTATGCCCAATCCAGTTCAATCCAAAGCAAATCTTCAAATTGAGTTCCACATCAGTTGACGTCAATCCAATATGTTGTCTGGCGGTTTCTCATTCCCGCAGAAGTAAATCAAATTGCTTGACTCTAAATTTGGATTTCCTATCCAAACAACATCAGCCTACTCTCCATTTGCCCGACTTGTCTAGTGTGTACTGAATCAACTTGTTCCAATACAAGCCACGATAAAACAACAATGTGATTTACCTTAAGCAAAGCAGAGTACAAGTGATACGAATTGTTTAGCAAGTAGCCGGGTTCTGATGAGCGACCATTTTTTATGCCATTTGAAGGTTATGTGATGTCTGTCCAGCAGTGGGTTCTGTTGACCCTTGCGACCATTGGCAGCGCGCCGTATCAATACCTCTTGTCACCAACCCCTGGTTGAGAAGCACTGAAAATCAATGCTGATTGGCTCACCAAAAGTTACTACTTTGCGCATACGCTTGTTAAAGACATTCGAGCACTTGTAGGGCACTTGTCAGGCGCGTATGTGTCAAAATGCAAAATTTCGTCGCAAAACATTTCAAATAAACCATGTTTTTACGTGGTCACCCTAAACAGCATACAGTTTAGACATATTGTATTTTGAGAAAGTTAGATTTTTTGTATTATGTCATCTTGGCTTACTAACTTAAGAAAATATTGATGATCTGAAAGCTGCTTACCAATAAACAAAGTTTTGTGCTTATTTTATCACGAAAGAGGTTTTGATGGCAAGTGTACAATGTACTTACGTTTAAAAAGGAATTGCAATAATGCGCCACACTCATCTGCTTACAAGAACCACCTGCAAGTTAAAGGAACACGTTGCCTTGGACCGGTCGAGTTGGTCTTTGAAAAGCGTCTGTAACCGTTTGTTATAAAATGCATGGTTGGAAAGATGTTTTAAAGTAGAATACAATGATCCACACAAATATGCCTCGAAATTGCAAGGTTTTCCTTTTACCTCGCTGACTAACATGGTCGGTCTTTTATGGGAGTAAAATTTTTTACTCCCATAAATGGCCAGCCATGTTAGTTCGCAAAGCAAAAGGAAAACCACGCAATTTCAAGGCAAATTTTGTGTGGATCAATGTATTCTACTTTTAAAGACAGCGTACACTATTGGTAATTGTCAAAGACCAGTCTTCTCACTTGGTGCATCTCAACATATGCATAAAATAACAAACCTGTGAAAATTTGAACTCGATCGATCGTCGGAGTTGCGAGATAACTATGAAAGAAAAAAACACCCTTGTCACACGAAGTTGTGTGCTTTCAGATGCTTGATTTCGAGACCTCAAGTTCTAAACTTGAGGTCTCAAAATCAAATTCGTGGAAAATTACTTCTTTCTCCAAAACTACGTCACTTCAGAGGAAGCCGTTTCTCACAATGTTTTATTCTATCAACCTCTCCCCATTACTTGTTACCAAGTAAGGTTTTATGACAATAATTATTTTGAGTAATTACCAATAGTGTCCACTGCCTTTAAAACATCTTTCCATCCATATGCATTTTATAATAAACGGTTTTAAAGGCTTTTTAAAGACCAACTCATCCGGTCCAAGGCAATGTGTTCCTTTAACGCGCTACGTAAGCAGCAAGCATCCCCTTACGGCTTCATGAAATTGGTCCCTTGCCATTTTTATGATAAACCCAGAAAGTCTGTGGAAATCTTTTAAGATACACCTGGCTAATTGGGGGTCGTTGCCACTGTGTAAACTCCAGACAAATTTATTTCCACACTTTTTCTAATAACATTGCCACATAATCTTTCATTATGTTACGCTGGATTACTCTAGGGTTATCAACACACTGCTTCAGATCAGGTGACGCTTGCAGTAGCACCATGTGCAAATCCCCTTTGAGTAGTGTTGGTTCAGAGAAGAATCGGCGGTTGACAACCATAGCTTCTGAACGATCACTCTTTGCTGAATATTTTACACGTATGAACGCAAAGAGCAGTGACCGAGTTATACTGCACTGAGCTTCCATACAGAAAACCAATTTACGAAACTCTCATATGTAATGAGGATTATCTGTGCGGTGCAATCGGGGAATTTAATGGAAGTTCCAGTTTTGGAGAGAAGAGCTCCCGAGCTTTTACTTCTCTGTAGCAAACCATTGACATCTTGTTGATGGTTTTGGGATTATGATAAAAACGTGGATTTTTACAAAAGAAAAATTTTGGCAAATTGTGTTACAAAGGTGATACAATCGTCTAACCACGCATGTTTGTGAATCCAGTATGTTGACTACTTCTCCCACTGTTTTGATTTAGTTTTTGAAGCGACGTCCCCATTAGTTTTGTACCTGAATGCTAAGCGAGGATGCCTTACTCTGTCAAACACCGGGATCTCTTTTGGTAAAAGTCCACGGTTTCGACGGGTAGACACAGACTGTACACTCAGTAGTCCATATGGCTGTTGCCAATTACATGCATCATATGCATTATACATGACCTATACGTATGCACACCATTATGAGAAATAGTCCTCGAGCGCAAAATATGTTATGCGTGTATTTGCCAAGATTAATTGCAAAGCATCCTTGATGGTGAAACCAAGGTTCAAGTTGGCCATTAAGATTTGTATTTCATCTACCCGTAAAACTCTCAGACGTTTTATTTTAATGAAGTATATCTGCCCATGTCAATGACAAAAACCATGGTAACTGTCGGGGTTATGTTTGATTGCCAAAACAGAGCAATAATTATTACACTGTAGGGGGGTTTAAAAGTGTTTTATTTAACCCAACACTAAAATGAGAAGCCATTTAGCGAAGGAAGAATTCCTTTCCTGTTTTCAAAAGAAAAGATGAACCAATTGAAAAGTTTTTCAATTCACAGTTCTTTCTGGAGTTCTCCCAATTTACTCACAAACCTTTATTCCTTTTTATTCAGTAGTCTCTGATCTTTTAATGCAGACTTTTTTTCCAAAGCTGTTCAGGTATTCTGGTTTAATGTTCTGTCTCGTTTTCAATCATACAAAGCATCCCTCAAAATTACCTGTGTTTATAATCCAGCTTTGCTCTTTGGAGAGCTACCTTATGGCTGCATAATACTTTTATTGGTATTTCGGGATTATGTGTGCCTACTTCAGTAAGGCCATTAAACCGTTAATATCAAACCAAATGACGAAGCGCTGAATAACAGATTAACGATCAAAATGACTTATGGTCTGAAAATAATTTATTTTGAACATTAATCCTGCAAAAAATTTGTTTGTGATGGCCTGATGTTTTGGTCCGAACAGAGTCTTTCTCGAGAAAGACTCTGCTCAGGTCTAAATGTCAGGCCACCAATTATTTTTTGCAGTTAAACCCTTGATCCTTTTGGTTGGTAAGCAGTTTGCTGTCTATTTTTTCAAATTTAATCCTGGATAAATTTATCCTGTTAAAGAGAAATTCATCTTTAAGTTTCAGTTTTATATGAATTTAGTAAAGATATATGTACTGTAGTGCATCTCAAGTACTCATGGCAATTTTTTTTTTGCTGTACACCCTCCAGAATTATCCATACATAACATAAACTGTTTAAGACCAGTTGTCTAAAGCGCAATTGGCATTCATATCCATCATATGCATGTTGGCGCGCAAGCATACGCGGAGACAAATAAAGCATATTGTAATCAATACAACTGTTACTTAATGTAGAATCTATTAGTACGCATGAAGTGTTGCTGCGAAGCTTCCCTAGCATCTTATATTTATCAATATAGGACTCCTATATTAGATTTTCGGAATGTAGGAACAGTATGCATGACAAAATAAAGTGTGACACGTTCGGCGTTCATATCCAAATCTATTGGTGTTCAAGCGTACGCGGGCACAAAATAACATGTAGAGCAGTCAATAGGTACTCAATGTAAAATCTATTACTATCATGAAGTGTTGCTGTGAATCATCCCTAGAGTCCTACATTTATCAATATAGGCCTCCTATATAAGATTGTTGGACTGTGAAACAGTATACATGGCAAAATAAAGTATGACACATGACACGTTCCACCAATCAAATGACAACAAATTATTGGCGCAGTTTTTTTGGGGGGGGTACTGCTCAAAATATTAGATATGTTATGGTTTATAGATTCTTACACACTTGCCTCAAGAGGAAGCCTATATGTGAGGAAACCTGAACACTACTTGATGAACACTTAGTCTCTAGTTCAAAAGAACTGTTGAGTTGAAGGAAGTAAGATTAGCACTTTGAAGGAGCTAGTCAAAATGTTCCCTCTCTATTCAATATTCAAACAGGAACTAGTACAGCGTGCTAACAAAATATTTAGACTGATGTAATTCTTGTAAGAACACTTATTAAAATTATAGTGTACCACAAACCAGAATCCACATTAGTTTTCCCCAAAACAGCCTCGGATCTTTTAATTGTTGCTGTGAGTGCCTCACAAACCATTGCAGTGGCCTTCAAGGGAATCAATACCCTTACACCGATTGGGGAGGTTGGATTGGACAAATCGTTTGCAGCAACCTTACTTTTTCATTTCATTTCATTTATTCTGGTTGTGAAGCCAAGGACTTTGAGAAAAGCAAACTAAACACTGTACTAGCCAAGAAACCCCATGGTGAGAAGACAAGGTTGGAAGTTTCAGTTTTAGATGTGGGAGGGAAGCCCCTGGGAATTATTCCAGGGAAAACCCACACAGTCAGGTAGGGACTTGAGACATCCACATTGTGTCCTCGGCGTGGTTTGAACTGGGGTCCTAGAGGTGGAAGGCAAGGAAAGATACCACACTACCTTAACCCGATCAACCTCCCCTGTGACGTCTCATAACCACTGGGTATTTTTGCAGATGAATGCAGTTTTATCCTGATTTCAAAATAGTTGATAGTAACTAGGAAACACATCAGTAAACATCCACAAGTTTGTTATTTTCTGGTAAGTGATAATTTCATTTGTGGATGACGGCTTATAGTTTCAGAAAACGGCTGGATCATGAGTCTAACTTGTCGGTCTGTCTGATGTATTTTCTCCTACCAGATGGACAAGTATGTTTTACGGCGATCACAGCAAGACCAAACAGGACAAGCCATCTATCAATGCAGATGGCCCTGCAGTAACGACACAGACTGAGGAGCTGCCTCACAACAAAGCACCGGTAACATCACCCTCCCTACCCCCATCCTTTTCTGTCATTCCTGACCCTAACTACGTGGAAGTGTAGAGCACCAAATTCAAACTCTTGTGTTTCTGATCAGCAGAGTGTGGGTTCGAGTCCTAGTCGTGACACTTGTGTCCTTAAGCAAGACACTTGACCATTGCTTCGTCCTTCAAATGGGACGTAAAGCCAATGGCCCAGTGTGTCTTGTAGCGCACATAAAAGAACCCAGTGCACTTATCAAAAAGAGAAGGGGTTCGTCCTGGTGTTCGTGGTTTGATTGGCAGCATATTGCGCCACAGCACCTTGTAAACCATTACATTACTTTGAGTTCAAAGCCCAAGTGCTCTTGACCCGACTAGCTTGGATTGTCTGGCTTAATTTATCGAAACCATATTTAACTGAGTGTATAATAAGGCCATATCCATATTGGTAGCTACAGCTATCAGCAAATTTGAGTGCGCTCTTTTTAGTTGACCTGTCATTGACAACTGACTTGCAACGTACATGCGCAGTGACACACTCATTTGAACTCGTTTGGAACTCTAGTCAACCATCAGTATGGTATTCAACACGTCAACGCTGTAGCATTACTGGACTCCCTTCTGCGCTTTAAACATGTTAGCATGGATTAGGGTAGGACCTGAGGCTGGTTCCAAATGGTCGACCACAGTAGTAAACCAATGGTCAGCCAGACCTACATGTAGGTCGAGTAAAAATAGTCAACCTTTAGTCAACCATGGTGACACTCGAACTTGTTGTATGGCTTTGACTTTTGCTTAAGGGTGCTGCTAAGGACAAGGTAAATTGTGTTGATTGAAGCTAAGATATCTCTCTATTTCCCTGCAGACATTCTTCGATTGGCTTCCAGCAATGATTAAAATCAAGTAAGTTAAAATTATCTCAGCCAAACACTTGGCATACAATAATAGTGTTTCAAGAGTATTGCTTAGCATTTATTCAGAGTTTTTTAAATAGTCAATCCTTCGCGAAATTTGCTAATTTAGGTTCATTTTGATTGATGTATAATGTTTATTCGGTTTCCGGTAACACTAAGCAAGACCTATAGTTCCAAAAGAACAAAATCTACACAGCAAAGTGAATTATACATGTACACTAATGTTACCGTAAACTAAATATACATTGATAACTCGCCATACAATGCCTCAGAAACTAGAGAAGATTGTTCTCAGCTACCACTTTTATCTTACAGGGATGAGGACATCAGACTGAAGTCGGGCGTTGATGCGGTGCAATACCTTCAGTTTCAGCGATACCTGATTTTGCTGACTATTATTCTATGTGTGTTGTCTATTGGTGTCATACTACCAGTCAACTATAGCGGGAGTCAGGAACTCGGACGAGAGAATTTCGGTCGCACAACTGTTAGTAATATACCAACAAAGTGAGTAGATTATGATGATGTGACTCATCAGCTGTTTTAAATCTGATAATCAGTGCAAGAAGGAAAGAACAATAAGACAAACTGCATATGATGATTATTCTTAAAGAAGTTAAGAACTAGTTTAATGAACAGTAGACTTTCAACATGGCATGATCTGTGTGTACATAAGGGTGTTTGGGGTATTATTTTTTTTTTGAGGGTGGAAAGGGTGCAGTCCCTCCCACCCCACCCCAACTACTCATATCCCAGTTCCTGTTTGCTCCGTTTTATCATTGGCCAAGAGTTGTGTGCAGCACGTACACACCTGCACTTTTCCATTGTTTGTCATCAACTATATGGCGGTCGATGACGCTTTTGTGCAATCAATCTATTTTCTTTAAAGGCAGTAGACACTATTGGTAATTACTCAAAATAATTATCAGCATAAAACCTCACTTGGTAACGAGTAATGGGGAGAGGTTGATAGTATTAAGCATTGTGAAAAACGGCTCCCTCTGAAGTGACGAGAAAGAAGTAATTTTCCACAAATTTGATTTCGAGACCTCAAGTTTAGAATTTGAGGTCTCGAAATCAACCATCTGAAAGCACACAACTTTGTGTGAGAAGGGTGTTTTTTTTTTTCTTTTATAATTATCTCGCAACTCCGACAACCAATCGAGCTCAAATTTTCACAGCTTGGTTATTTTATGCATATGTTGAGATACACCAAGTGAGAAAACTGGTCTTTGACAATTACCAATAGTGTCCACTGTCTTTAAGAAGGTTGCTGAATGCAAGGGCCTCATGTCTAAATCTCTGTTGTCTAAATCTTTGTAGTTCAGACAAGCTATGGGTTCACACCATCTTCTGTATGCTGTTTTTCCTCATCACTGTTGGAATGATGAGGCATTTCTCAACACATCTACCGTACAGGGAGGAGAATGATAATGTGAGTAGAAACTTGTTTATTTATTTTTCTTGAGAAAAGAAAAGAATTAGCCGTTGCAAACAACTAACCAGCAAAAAAGGACTGAGGGTTTAAATGCAAAAAATAGTTTATGGCATGACATTTCAACCTTAGCAGAGTCTTTCTCAAAGGCTTTTGTAAAAAAAAGGCAGGCCATTAACTATTTTTTTGCATTTGTTGTTTTTATTATTTTTTTAATTTAATTATAACTCTTCAGTCTGGCAAAGTCAATAAAAGGTACTCTCCACCCACAAAAAAAATGTGTTACTGAGACACCAATCACTCACTGTTAATTATTTAAATGGGAGATTTAGTTAAACTAGGTAGCAGCCGTCGATTTCACCACACTCGTCCTAACTTAGGATTAATCTTAGTACTTAGGATGTGTTAAGTTCTCTATCTGAAAGACGTAGGACGCATTGAACTCTTCCTAAGTTAGGACGGGTTACTCGTCCTAACTCCAGATAGGATTAATCCTAGCGTTTTGTGAAATCGGCCGCAGCAGACTTGCCAGGTAAATTTACATGTTTTACATAGTTCTGAGCATGGGTAAGTCTGCTGCCCTCTAGTGTCCCCAAAAAGCTCTCATTGTAAACCTGGTATGAACATCCACAAAATAATCACTGACCTACTTTTCATTTAATGTGATCGACATAGTATGTCAGAGCACTTATATGTTGGAGCACTTATACAAAACTTGGTGGAGGGAACGTTGTGACGTTGAACATTTATGTAGTATAAAAAAATTACTTATGGTAAACCATTGAATTAAGCAGGCTGTATTTCATGGCCTGCTTACTGCAGAATCTTGCACCTGCAGTCATTATTCTCTTTCAGTGTGAGCGCAAAATGTCTGCACATGCTACTTAATGACATTCCTGTCTTACCCATTAAATATGCTAAAGTTATGCAGGGATTTTCTGTTTCCGTAAGTGCCTATTTTTGTTTTTACTTGCAATAGGAATTGGAGAAAATAGTTGATTATTTTGAATTGTGATTTCTCCTGATAAATCTTCACTTTTCATCTGTTTCCTTACACATGTAATCTAGGTATCCCAAACTCTCTTTGTGAGTGGCATACCACTAGAAAGGACAGATGCTTCCCTTATAAAGCAACATTTCCAGTAAGTACCAGCATAAACAATTCCCATTCTTGGTTTTCTTACATGCTCTTGAATTTGAGTAAAGGTAGGGTCATAGCTTGGTAAATACGATCCATACCAAATTATTTATTTTGTGAGAAGCACTGCAGCCGTTGATATTATACTTTCTTGAGGAAGGATTCCCCTCAAAGTAATACAGTTCTGAAAAAAAATTCACCCCAAAAACATTTGAAACTGAAAACCAATTAAAGCATGAATTGTTTTTCAGATTTTGTCTCTCATCTATGTTACAGAATTTAATTACTAACTTTTTGTTTGGATAGGTATATATACTGTAATGTACATCTTATTTTAACTGTGTTATTATTTTGCTGTTATCTTACCATGCACCTGCAAGTTACAAAGATCCTTGCATCGAGCAGGTGCAATGAATTGTAGAAGTATTACCCCCTTCGGGGGGAACTTTGGTCTGCATAAAAAGAGGAATTAAGATTGAGTGGGCATTAGGAAGACGTATTACTGCCTGCTGAATATTTCAACTCAGGTTCCCTGTACTCTTGTTGGGGGTAATCCGAATTGATTTTTGTTGCAATGCAAAGACTGATGTTATTAGGGTTGAAGAGCAGGGCCTAATTTCATAGAGCTGCTAAGCACAAAAATTTGCTTAGCATGACATTTTTTGCCTTGATAAAAACAGGATTAACAACCAAATTTCCACGCGATTTTCAGGATAAGCAAACAACAGCTGAATACATGTAACAAGCAATATGCAACAATAGGGAATTTGGTTGGTAATCCTGTTTTTATCAAGAAAGACATTTCATGCAAGCAAATTTTTGTGCTAAGCAGCTCTGTGAAATTGGGCCCTGGTTGGGATTAGAGACAGTCCATAGGTCTGAGACTTCAATCATTGGTCATTCAAAAAAAAAATTGTACATTTTATTCTCTGTATCTAATAGGCATGATTTTCTTCCTACTTTAGTCTGATTTTGTTTGCTCTTTGTAAAAAAAAGAGAAGATAATTGTGATAAAAGAGCCTGAAAAGTATACTAAAACCTACACTATGCCTACATGTACAAGTCAGCCCTTGTACTCACTAGAATATTCCTACTTTTTTTTCAAGGACCAGTATGAAGCCAGATCTTAACTGTTCATTAATGGAAAATACAAGATGAAAAAAAAAAATATATAACCTACAGTCATCACATTGGAATTGCTACAGCTCTTTTAAAAGCTTAAAAGGGTTATTTTTGCTATTGTATAGTTTGTTTTTTAGCCTTATACAATGTGTGCTAACCACTGTTCAATCAGCACTTAATACTGAGCTCGGTTAAAGCCATTGGACACTTTCGGTAAACAGTATTATCCAAGGCCCACACTTCGTGTAACACAACTTATATATAAAATTAGGCTCAATCGGACATCGGAGTCGGGAGAAAATAATGGGAAAACCCTACCTTGTTTTCGCACGTTTCGCCGCGTCATGACATGTGTTTACTATAAATCCGTAATTCTCGTAGTCGAGAATTGATAATTGTTTTAATGTTTTCTCAAAAAATAAAGCATTTCTTGGAATAGTATTTCAAGAGAAGTCTTTTACCATTACCTTCTGTAAACCCTATAAGTTATTTGTAAATCTGTGAACTTGTTCCGAAAGTGTATAATGGCTTTAACTAATCCACAGGCAAATCACTCAGAAGGGATTCGAACCCACGACCTTTGCACTGTTAGAGCAAATGTCTTTACTAGACCACTAAGCTAGAGGCAGTGCAAGTCCTTTGATTTGGCAGAGCCAGTACCACAACTATTTAAGAACTCAGGAAAGTACTGACAGTGCTTCAAACACATTAGCGTAAGGACAAATAAATTCAAAATTAAGATTTATTTAACTTGTTATTGTAATTATAAATATTTATAGATTGAGGTGTATTATGTTTTCTGAAGAGGCAAATCCTAAATAAACAAAAAACAAATTTAAGGCAGTAGAAATTATTGGTAATTACTCAAAATAATTATTAGCATAAAACCTTTCTTGGTAACGAGTAATGGGGAGAGGTTGATAGTATAAAACATTGTGAGAAACGGCTCCCTCTGAAGTAGTTTTCGAGAAAGAACTAATTTTCCACAAATTTGATTTCTAGACCTCAGCTTTAGAATTTGAGGTCTCGAAATCAAGCATCTGCAAGCACACAACCTCATGTGACAAGGGTGTTTTTTCTTTCATTATTATCTCTTAACTTCGACGACCGATTGAGCTCAAATTTTCACAGGTTTGTTATTTTATGTTGAGAAACACTAACGGTGAAGGTTAGTCTTTGACAATTACCAATAGTGTCCAGTGTCCTTAGGTTACTCTCCCTTTATAAGTAGCCTTTTACAGGAATACATATACACTACAATTCCAGTGGCTTAGATTTCCATAATCCAATGACGCTCGTTTCATTTTCTCTTTCTCTACAGGGAGGCCTATCCAGATGTGATGGTAACAGATGTACAGTTTGCGTATGATATCGCCAAGCTCAAGAAGCTAGATACACAAAGGTATGTGATTTCAAGTGAATCGTATACAATTGATAAAGACTCAGTTTATTTTTGTTTGTGGAATGTTACGTCCACGAAGGAAGAATAATCTGTTATCGGAACAGAAAATTTGAGAAACGTTTCATGCACGAATTGTTTTTCAGATTGAGATTTTTAAACCCCTCTGTTTTAAATCAAATACCTTAGTTGTACCCGTTATCAACAACTGCAGTGCCGCAGGCATTTTACACAGGGATCTGAACCAATGCCAGTTGCCATTTTAGAGCAGATTTTCATTTAATTTCAGATACATTTATTTCATATCAGCGTTTCATGCGCGAACTGTTTCTCAGATTGAGATTTTTTAAAACCCCTCTGTTTTAAACCAAATACTTTAGGAGGGTATCATTTCTCAAAATGTTACCTGTTATCAACAACTGCAGTGCCACAGGGATTTGAACCCATGTCAGTTGCCATTCGAGAGCAGATTTTCATTTCGATTCATTTCATTTCAGATACATTTATTTCTTAGCAGCAGCAATCAATACATGCCACTGAGCTTGTCAAAAACCCCGAGGAGTTGTTTCTACCCGAGAAGTTATTGTTAAAGATGCTATGTCAGATTTTTGGCCGATTTGACCCAAAATTTTTGATTCAAAATTCAATAGGTATTTTGATGGGGGTCGAGAAAGTTACAAGCTTTCATTTGAGCTATTGCTCGAAAAAGTCCGCCAACTATACGTAGCAGTGAAATAAAGTGCTCAAAATTAGTTTTTGTCGGGATCCCGACAATATATCACGTGACCAATTCTTATATGTTTTATAAGAAACGTTTTAAATTTTTGTCAAGGTTCCTGACGATTTAAAGTAAAAGTTAAACTTTTTTTCGTTCCGCGGGTGATACTCTTTGAAATACCATTCACTCAAAAAAATCTATTTTTTAATGTTTTTGGGGCAAAAAATCTGACATCATCTTTAAGTGTACGATCACAAGAGTTAAAAACCGCAGAGATTTCCTTCAGTTGACATTTAAGGTATTCATTTTCTGTCCTTCAGGCGGGATGCTCGTCTGAATCGACTCCACTGTGAGGGGATCTACTCTAAGACCGGTGAGAGACCCAGACTACGAGAGGGAACATGTGGGCAGATCGGCTGCTGTGACTGCTGTGGGGGACCTAAGGTACGGAACCAATAAGACCTTGATCATGTAAGATTCAACTTGGTTCCTGTTTCATCAAGAAGATGAGATCAAATTGAGTCTTGAAGGGAAGACGGTTGTCCCTGTTTGGTATTGCAAGGATCAGGGCACAACTTCATAGATTTGTATAAGCCCAAAAAGTAGTTCAGGACAGCAAAATTATGCTTACCGGAATAAGGTTACCAGCAAAATTACCATTTAACATGTATCATCTGGGACTGGTATCCTGCTTATCATTGCTTAGGGGAAATTTTTAAGCAGTATTTTCTGCTTAGGCAGCTATAAAATTGGGCCTAGTACTTAATTCCGTTACACGCTGGAAGAAGATCGTTCAAGACAATCGCACCATGTGAAACTTAATTTTGTTAACTTGAATCCAGGATTGAGTGGGTCTGTGGAACTTGAGTCCAGTGTACTAACAGGCCTGGAACTCCACGAAGGCTATGGCCTTTTTCATCGCTGGTCCTGGCATAAAAGATATTCCAACGGAACCGCCATTTGCAAAATGAAAATGGCCTTGCCCTCTCAAAGACGACTGCCATTGGCTTGTCATGGCTGAGCGTGTTAGAGCACCGGACTGTGTCCTTACAGCTTTGTCCTAATTAAAGCAAGACACTTAACCATTATGTCTGTGTCCTTCGGATGGGACATTAATTGAGCCATTGGTTCTATGTGTTGTGAAATGCACGGAAAAGAACCTAGTGCACTTTTCGAAAAAGAAAAGGGGTTCGCCCTGGTTTCCAGGTTTTATTGGCTGCATATTGCGCCACAGCACCTTGTAAACCATTACATGGTGCTATGTATAGGAATTGGTCTCAAACTTGAAGCTCCACAATACCTTAGGAAAATGCTGAGTGTCGAAGCGCCTTGAGCGTCGCTGGGTGGATAAGAGCAATTATAGTTGCGTGTCTTGCTCAGGGACACAAATGTCACGACCGGGACTCGAACCCACACTCTGCTGAAAAGAAACACCAGAGCTTGAGCTCTGTGCTCTTATCTGCTCGGCCCATCACACCAACAGAAGTCACCATTATTATAAATTTAAGTGTGAATACTTTGTGTTTATCTCAGGTGGATGCTATTGATTACTACAGCGGTTTGGAGGAGGAGTTGACGAGGCAGGTGATGAGCGAGAAGGGTAGAGCTCTTCAGAGTAACCTTGGCATGGCATTTGTCACAGTGCAGAATGAAGTCATGGCTGGCAGGTAACTTTAATCATTCATAGCTTCTAAATCAACTTCTACAGAGGTGTTGTGAAGAGTACCAACTACATTTATTTAGAATGGGACGTCAAGCCGTTCGTCCCTAGTGTTGTGTAATGCACTTGAAAGAAGCCAGTGCACTTATCGTAAAGAGAAGGGGTTCGCCCAGTTGTTCCTGGTCTAATCGGCTGCATATCCACCGTGTTGAATAACCCCTTTTTGCTATGAAAAGTCGCCATCTTGTAGGGCACACTGTATGCGCGTCCAAACGCGTATATTATCGAAGCATGCAGCATGCAACATTCCCGGTTTGTTTTCTACGCGACATGCACGCACACCAAACGCACACCAAATGCACAAGCGCACAGACGCCATCTTGTAGGTCAGATATTTGAACGGTGACGTCATATTCAATACGGTCTATTGCACCAAGGCACCTTGTAAACCATTACATGGTGCTATAGAGGAATAGGTCTCATACTTCAAAAGCATAGCTCCACAAACCTTGCAGGAAAAAATACTGAGCGCTTTGATACACCCCTAGTATAGAGGTGTGTTAAAGCGCTTAACTGTATAAAGAACCTGTTAATCAAGAGGTTATTGGTTCAAATTCTAGTCTGGTTCTTTAATCAACTATTTTTCGTCTGAAATAGTGTAATTTGGGGTCGAACAAAGAATAGATGACTAGAACATGATTTGAACCTGTGACCTCCGTATTACCTGCTGGTGCTCTACCAACTGGGCTATATAGCCCTAATGTTGGTGGTCTCCCTATTTTGTCAATATCTTTGTTTGTGGGTGCCAGTCAGAGAAGCCATTCAACCTGTAACTGCCTTATAGCTAGGGATCAAACTCAAATTTATGATACAACATGAAAAGTGCTTGAGAGGGTTTGCTTTAAGGGGATGTGACTTTGTTTTCAACTATCAAGTAAATCTAATTTCTTTGCTCTTTCCTAAATTATTTAAAGTTTACACAGTCAGTTTCCCTTGTAGTTTGTTACTTGACATTTTGGCAACAATTTAGAAAATAGCACAAGATTTCTGACACACATAAACCCTTTTTTTTTTACACAACAAAAAGAACCACCTTATTGGATGAAATTAACACACACTGGTTGCATGATGTGTTCACTGAAAAGTAGAGGATGGCAATGACTTAACCTTTCCAAACTGTTGTGAAATATCTTTATTAAAATCTTTACATTGATTTTGATTTGAAGGATTGTGAATGACTATGCAACCCTGAAGACTGGTCCCCCTACCGTGTCTAGCGTCAGCAAGCAGCTTCACTCTACAGTCTGGAGCGTTGACTTTGCTCCTAAACCTGATGACATTGTCTGGTATGTTGCCTAATGGTTGAAGTTATAAGTCGACCGAGCAAACTTAATTTTTAATTGACAATATTTGTTTAGACTCCGGGAGTGCGCTTTCATTAAGGAATGTCATGCATCCAGTTCAGTTTCACCTTAGTTGAATTGCCTGCCCCCTCTTCATCCATCTAAGAGGTAAAACAATGAAACAATGATGAAACAATGGAAAACACAGGTCTATGTACACGCAGAGCACAGGATTTGCCAATGAGCTAACTTCTTTTGACCTTTAGCTGAGGGCACCCTACTCAAATGACATCATAAGATCTATTAATGATGTAGGAGTGTTGACGAGTCAATATGTCGCATGCTCGTGCTTCTCATGTACATGGTAAAAGGTTTGTGTGTGTTGTTTTTTTACCAAATTACACTCATTTTATCAATCAGAGGCATATATATGGAAGTGCTAAAAAGGGCGATGCACCCTCTACAATTGTCCATCTTGTAAGATAGTCATGTTATCATTATGCATTCATTCTTTTTCACTTTGTTGATTATCTCACATAGGGAGAACCTGTCTGTTGGGCCATTGCTGTGGTGGAGCAGTGTCATCTTTGTCAATATTGGTGAGAGGGAATCATTATAGCTGTTTGAAGCTTTGCATGGTGTGAAGGATAAGAAAAAACTATGGATAATAGTAAACTTGCGGGTACAACCTTTTCTGCTGAAGGCGAGCAGAGTATCCTGTTTGAAACATCAAGACCAAACCGTCTCTTTTCAGAGCCAACACTCCCTCAAAAGAGAATTATTACATACATGGTGTACCCGCAAGTTTACTCAGTATTATCTTTACTTTATTCTCATTCGATTCTTATTTTAAGACATTATTCAATCATCATCATTCACAAACCTCCAACATTCAGGGCCTAATTCATAGAGCTGCTTAAAGTCACCTGGAAGTGGTATTTTTTCAAAATAAAGCTTTTGTCACTAATATATGTGTTTTGTTGAGTGGAATGTGAATAAACAGTTAACTAAGGTTTTAAAAAATCAGTTCTTATGTTATTTACAAATTTAAGAGTAGACCCCGACCCGAGAGGGCGCTGTTCGTGACGTCAATCGAGGCAGACTTTGCCTGTAATGCGTAGAGTAAACACAATTGCAAAGTACATGTACGGACCAAGACGTGAGTTAGTACGTTTCAAAAAAAGATTTTTTTGTTTTTTCCGGCAATGCTGACCAGGTGTATTGCTGCTGAATGCAGAAAAACACTTTTTGAAACGTACCAACTCACGACTTGGACGTACATGTACTTTGCACGTGTGTTTACTATACGCATTGCAGGCAAAGTCTACCTTGATTGACGTCACAAAAGGGGTAGGCGGAGTCAGCCCCAAACAACTTTATATATTTTTTAAACATATAAATCGTGACAAACAATGACTAAAAAAATTGTTTTATTGTTCGTAAGCATAACTCTTATGTTTGAAAGAAAAAAAAATCTATTTCCAGGTGACTTTAAGCACAAAAACTAGCAAATGCAGCAAAATTGTGCTTATCAGAACAAGGTTACCAGCTAAAATACCATTTCATATGTATTATCTTTGACTGGTATCCTGCTAATTGTTGCTTAGCAGAAATTTGTTAAGCAATATGTTCTGATGAAGCAGCTCTGTGAAATTGGGTCCCTGGTGGTCACCTCACAATGAGAAAACACACAAGAGTTGTTGCATTTTGTTTGTGAATATGTTCAGCTATGAGCAGTAAATGTTTCAGATTTAAACATTTTTAATTGGACTACAGTGTACCTCTTTGTTTAGATACCTCTTAAGGTAAACTGTTTCAGCTTAGCTTTTGTGTGTTTCTGGTTAAAATGGAAGTAATCATTTGGTTATTTTGCTTGAAGCAAAGTTACATTTGATGCACAATTCCAAACACTTAAGCATATAAAGGGCATAAGACATGTCTCAACTCACTGGCACAAAACAGAATCTTAGCATTGCACATGTTCAAATTATATCAGTTGGCTGGAACATGATGTAAATAAGGAACCCAAAATAATGAACCAATTTGCACAATAACATCGTGTGCACAAATGCAAAGGGACATGTGTTTGACTTACAGCACTACCTACTGGCATTGTTACTGTACACTCAACTCGCTTGTCAGTAGACTTTACAAAGATGAAGTTTTCATTTGAGGGTTTTAACATTTTGTTTTGTCCATCCCCCTATCTTTTGCAGCCTTATTTATTCTCCTGTTCTTCCTGACGACACCATCTGTCATCATGACAAGTCCAGTTGGAAGTAAAAACATCGAAGATGCTGTCAAGGAAGCCAAGGTTGGTCTAATTCCTTCAAGATCATCACAATTCAAAACTGGGTTTTTCTAAAACAAAATTATGAGAAATTGTCTAACGGCCACTTTAATGTGAGGGCTGTCAACCTAATCAACCGTCACCAGAGGGCAGGCTGCCACCTACTCCTGGGGGTGAAACAGGGTTACTACCTTCACAGTCAGTAAGGATGTAGGCATGGGTATCATCCACTAGGAGCCTGGCTGCCACCTACTCCTTGGGGTGAAACAGGGTTACTACCTTCACAGTCAGTAAGGATGTAGGCATGGGTATCATCCACTAGGAGCCTGGCTCGTTGAGCAGAATTCACTACCTTCCCAACTTTTTACAAAGCATTTACGGTTGAATCCCTTGCTCAAGGGCAAAAGTGTCATGACCGGGATTCGAACTAATACTCTGCTGCTGACAGCACCAGAGCTTGAGTCCGTTGAGACTGTTTGGCCACGACATGGTAGATTCCCAGATCACAGTGAAGACACAATAGAAGGGTAAGGACACCACGGGAAACATCAAGCACCAAATGCTAGACTTACATTTCAGTAGATGCCTGTACAATAGTCAACAGGATTTACCATATTTTTAATGTTACAAATTTGTGTAAAAGTTTGTACTCAATATAATTTTGTCTAAAACGCTGTTATGTTTCTCTAACATAATTCAGCATTTACTATTTTAAAGCTTATTAAACAGTGTGTAATTGTATGTACTGCGTTTCCTGTAGGACAAGCGTCTTGCAAATTTCATTTTATTTATTCGTGTTGTGAAGCCAAGGACTCTCAGAAGAGTAAACTGAATTCACTGTACTGGCCAAGAACCCAATGGAGAGAAGACAAGGAAGGAAGTTTCAGTTTTAGATTTTGGAGGAACACCCTATAGAATTATTCCAGGCAAAGACCTATGCAGTCAGGCACTGAAAACCCAATCCGCTAGTGCCTCTGGCGTGATTCGAACCAGGGTCCTAGAGGTGGAAGGCGATTAAGATACCACTACTCCAAACCCACCAGCCATAATTAAGGGAATAAAAGGGTAGCGACGAGTTTAAAGCCGTCAGGGTTGAATTGCTGTGTTCGGCGAGGGCCTTTAGTGCACGGCAACGACCCTGCAAGGTTTTAAACAGACGTTTAAGAACGAGTCACTACTCTTTTATTCCCATTCATAAATGCCATTTTGTTATAAAACGAAAAAGAAATACAATTACAGACACTTCGACAGTTGAAAATTTGAGGTTTGAAATATTTTTTTCAAAAACTTTGTGAAGAGTCTGTTGCGCGTGGGTTGTGTGTAAGCACGCGCGCTTAGAAATAGATTACGCGCCCGCGCTTAGAAGTAGATAACGCGCTGTTACTTATAGCTATGAATTGCGTTCAGCATGATAATCTTGCGCGCCTGACACGCGGAAGCCAGCCGGTTATAAACACTGGTCATTATGAACCGTTTGCACCCCTACGTGACGCGCTCTCCACCAATAGGAGTAGAGAAACTGTCTGGGGTATTTATGAATAATGGTTTAAGTTAATGTACCCTCCCAATAACCAATGTTGTAGTCTACCTTTGTATGCAATATGATTACGATCGACCATTCATATCTTCTCTGTCACAGTCTCCTTTCATCTCGCAATTCTTGCCGACTCTTCTTCTGTGGACTTTTGCTGCCCTGCTTCCCTTGTTGGTGATCTACTCCAGTTACTACTGTGAGTTCCACTGGACACGCACCAAACTCAACCACACCATCATGCGTAAAACCTTTCTGTTCCTCATCTTGATGGTGCTTGTGCTGCCCTCGCTTGGTCTGGCTAGGTAAGTGTCTTGAAGAAACAGTGAAGCACTTGTTATATATCCATTGTTTTGTTTTTAATACATCTGTGTAAAATGTGTTTCTATCTCTAACAAATGTGATTTGAATTGTAAAATATTAGTTGTATTTTGTTTTAGCATGTCTCATTCAGAAAGATTTTAAATTGTCAATGTAGCCACAGGTTTATATTTATCTGTCAAGATATGAACACTTTGTTTATAGTGAGTGTTTTTTTCTGTTGTTTTAACAATTTTAAAGGTGCTTTGGAAACATCTGCATATTATTATTATTGCTGTTATTGTTATTCTCAAGTTGTATGAGTAAAACTGTTTCATTGATACCGCTGAAACATTTATATGGATTGAACCATTGCAAGGTAAATGATGCGGATGTGTGGAAATTATTTGTAAAGCAAGAATGCATTTGTTGAGACAATGAGGTTGAATTGACTAAGAGTCCAGTGTCTGGCCTTGTTTTGCAGACTAAATCGATCATCACTATAGCCTTATATTCAACTAATATAGCAATATTTCAACCCAAAACCTAAACGTTGAACGTGGAACTGTGTCTTCTGAACCAAAGTTAAGCCAGGTGTATTACTCTTCGAAATTGCATTGTATCGAGCAAGTTGATGATATGTGACAAGGTCACTAAATATTAATGAATTAAGTTGTTAACTTGACTAAATTGCCATTGCAGACAAGAGATGTAAGTAAACATTGTCACTAACACTAGAATTCTTGTCTTAACTTAACTATAACTATCACTGTTTTGTTCGATGTTAACTTTTTAACCGCGCAGTGCACAAGCTTTGTTCGAGTACTGGATCAAATCAAGCAACAAGGATGTGCCGTTGCGTTGGGGGTAAGTCTTCTTCTTGTTGTTCATGTGAACATGAAAAGTAACCGCCCTCTTGTGTTTTTTGTTTCTTCGCTGCATTTGCAGCGCCCAGGCCCTCTTTGAATATTGGTTGAAAAGTGCCGACGAAATCCGAGTCCGATGGGGGTAAGTGGGGGACCGACTTCAGGAGGGAGTCATTTTTCGGTTTCGTTTGATTTCACCGTTTCTGGCTAAACTTCATGACTTTTCCTCCTAACTCATTTGCCAATTTACTGATATGCCCAACCCTTCTCTCATCGCATCGTGTATTGAAATACTGACTTGGTTTACATGGTTACTACTAACCCCTGACCTTTTGAGGTGGTGCTCTTATTATGGTTGCTGTGGAGACTGTCTCTAAATGGGGTTTTGGCCTTGGTGAATGCTGGATACTAGACTTCTAAATTTCGATCTGTGTCTGGTTCTTTGAGGACTACTGTATGGGAATGTTTATCTCTTAAGATAAGCAAAGGCTACTTTAAGTAGGATTTGAAACTTTGCATGGTGGAAATACGATATGCAAAGGTTTGCGGTAACACCATGTAAAAACTATCTCTCTAATGGTTTTGAAATAAACGGTCATAGCTTACTGATCGACACGTCGAGTTGAAACCAATGGTTCTTTTCAGAACCACCCCAACTCATTAGAGAGATAGTCATTACATGGTGTTAACGCAAACCTTTCCATATTATAAAGGTTACTTTGTTTAAAGGCAGTGGACACTATTGGTAATTGGCAAAGACTAGCCTTCACAGTTGGTGTATCTCAACATAAGCATATTTCAACAAACCTGTAAAAATTTGAGCTCAATCGGTCATTGAACTTTCGAGATAATTATGAAAGAAAAAAAAACCTTGTCACACCAAGTTGTGTGCTAAATCTGAGGTATCGAAATCAAATTCGCGGAAAATTACTTCTTTCTCGAAAACTACGTCACTTCAGAGGGAGCCGTTTCTCAAAATGTTTTATACTATCAACCTCTCCCCATTACTCTTTATCATGTAAGGTTTTATGATAATAATTATTTTGAGTAAATAACCAAAATAATGGCAATAGAAACCCTTGGTTAGAAGCCAACAGCAGCTTTCGGTAGAATAAAACAATTTTCAAAATTATCTCACTTCAAAGTAATGTGGTTATGGGCAAAGATTGCGGCTTTGATGTACCTCGATTGGAATCTGAGAAGTGTTATTGCAGAATGGCTTCTCAGATTGTGTATTCCTACATGTATTATTCTTCCTGCATGGACATAAACCGCTTTGGATAGAGACAACATTTTCACATGTTAGTTTTATCGATACATCTACACTTACAACGGAATAAAACAATTGAACAGTTCTAAAAACCAAAGGTTTACTTGGCCTTTACAGACACTGGACACTAATGGTAATTGTAAAAGACCAGTCTTCTCACTTGGTGTATTAAAATAACAAACCTGTGAAAATTTGAGCTCAATTGGTCGGCGAAATTGCGAGATAACAATGAAAGAAAAAAACACCCCTGTAACACCAAGTTGTGTGCTTTCAGATGTTTGATTTTGAGACCTCAAATTCTAAATCTGAAGTCTCGAAATCAAATTCGTGGAAAATTACTGCTTTCTCGAAAAAGTACATCACTTCAGAGGGAGCCGTTTCTCACAATGTTTTATACTATTACTCTCTCCCTATTACCCGTTACCAAGTAAGGTTTCATGCTAATAATTATTTTGAATAACAACCAATAGTGTCCACTGCCTTTAAGCACAGGGAGAGTTTATTGTTGTTCCGGTTGTTTTTGCTGCAAAACCAGTTGGAGGATTTTGAAAGTTTCTGAATTGAAGGCTTCATGTGACAAATTCAGTACTGATGTTGGTATCAAACATCATCCTTTGATTCACTTGAGCTTTGAATGAATCTAGTTTACATTTTTATCATTGCATGGTCTCTGGTAGGCCTGCTGGGAATTCTTATGCCAGAGTATTCTTCCTTGGAAGTGATATAAATCTCTTGCAGATGCCTCGCATTGCAAGGAGTAGAACGGGGAGAATGCTTAGCTCAGTTTGTGTCTGCTCTGCACGGATCCCCTCTTTGTCAATGGGAGACTTTTGGGACTCTAGGTGGCAGCAGATTTACCAGGTAAATCCACTGTTCTTGGAATGTGAGGATTCTCAGAAAGACATAAAAAATGTAAGTTTACCTGGTAAGTCTGCTGCCATCTAGCTTTCAAAACTCTCCCATTGTGGACAAAGTGTATCAATACCACCTGACATTTGAGCCTACATTAACCAGGTCAACCGATGGGAAAGCTGGCATTTGCCATACAGCTGAAATGTCAGCACGTCAGCACGGATGAATTGCCTCTGAACACGGCCCAATTTCTTAGAGCTACTGAAGCAGAAAACATTAAATAAGCAGAACACCAGTCACAGATTGTACATGTGGCATGGTATTTAGCTGGTTACTTTTTTGCTCAGCATAACTGTGTTGTTCTTGGCTACTTTTTGTGCTTACAGGCAGTGGACACTATTGGTAATTACTCAAAATAATTATTAGCATAAAACCTCACTTGGTGACAAGTAATGGGGAGAGATTGATAGTATAAAACATTGTGAGAAACGGCTCCTTCTGAAGTGATGTAGTTTTCGAGAAAGAAGTAATTTTCCGCGAACTTGATTTCGAGACCTCAAGTATAAAATTTGAGGTCTGAAAATCAAGCATCTGAAATCACACACCTTCGTGTGACAAGGGTGTTTTTTTCATTATTATCTCGCAACTCCGACGACCAATCGAGCTAAAATGTTCACAGGTTTGTTATTTTATGCATATGTGCTTAGAGGCATTAGGCGCTTAACAAATGGCTTATTATTATTATATGTTGAGATACACCAAGTGAGAAGACTGGATTTTGACAATTACCAATAGCGTCCAGTGTCTTTAAAGGCGTTGTACACATTTGGTAATTGTCAAAGACCAGCCTTCTCACTCGATGTAACCCATCATAAGCATAAAATAACAAGCCTGTGAAAATTGGGCTCAATTGGTCATCGAAGTTGCGTGAAATTATGAAAGAAAAAACACCCCTGTTGGACCAATTTGTGTGCTTTCAGATAGGAATAAAAGACTTCTAGCTAGAAGTCTTTTGTTATTTTAGTGAGAAATTACCTCTTACTTAAAAACTTTTATACTTCAGAGGGAGTCGTTTTACCACAATGTTTTATACTATTAACAGCTCTCCAATGCTCGTTACCAAGTCAGTTTTTAAGTTAATATTTGTTTTGAGTAATTACCAAACATGTACCTTCCCTTTAAGCAGCTCTGGGAAATTGTGCCCAGAACAACACACTTGGCAACTTCTGATTCTATTACTAGAGGAGTCCGATATTAACTCATCTTACAATACTGAGCACATCAATCAGAAATGTCAATTGCTTTAACGTCATGACTTTCTGCCTTAGTTGCACTGACTCGTACTTAAACATTATGCATTCTCTTTTGGAACAAGTGGTTGCTCTGAATAGAGCTAATTGGTTTCTTATTAACGCTTGGATGAGTGTGCTGTGGCCGTCACTGCATTGAAGCAAGAGTACGCTGTCAATGCAGACTAATCTTTTCAGAGCTAACACTTCTTCCAAGAAAGATTATTACATGATGAAAAGGAGGCATTCAAATGACTTACTTGTTAGATCACTCTCTAAAAACATGTTTCCTTAATCTCACTTGTGTGAATTGAATTATGTGAGTATTGAAGACTCTGAATACTTTAATGGCTCTAATAAACCACTTCTATAACAAGAACAAAATAACACAGCCTCACTACCATACTACCATGGTCAGTGCGCGGTATTGTAACCTCTCATCACTAACACCTGGTAGGGATGTACTGATAAATGAACCTGATTGGCTAAACCCTTGGTTGAGATGTACTGACAAATGAACCTGATTGGCTAAACCCTTGGTTGAGATGTACTGACAAACAATGCCGAATGGCTCCTTATAGTGACTGATCTGACTGAGAACTATTTGAGTGCTTGTATGGCGCTATAGCAGGGGCCTTGATACACAAGCGTCAAAATGCAAGAATGTTTTTTTAAATGCAAATGTGATTGAACAAACAATAAATTTGTAAAAGGTTCATTTTGCATGAAGAGAATCTTCTGGAATAGACTGGTGACTGCTCCATGTTCAAAGGCCCCTATGTTCTGACAATCCCTTCTGAAGAAAAAAAATTGCAAGACCACACAGTTTTCAGAATGGGAAAGAGGACTCTTGTGCTATTGTGACCTGTTCTTTTGGGGTAATTCGCCGTTTAAAAAAAATAAACAATGTGTCTATATCAATGTTGTCACTTATATAAGGATCAATATATGATTCAATTCATTTTATTACAGTTTGTTTCTCGATTATTTGTGAAAATGGAGGTAGCTTGGATCGACTATTGCCTGTTGCTAGGTTTGTGCATTGAAATGCGTTATGGCTTGAGATTTCATCTTCCTTAAAGTAACACATAAATGCATGAAACCTTTTTTTCCTTGTAGAAAAGAAAATACAATTTCTTGGTTCTGTATTTGTAAGTTATCTTTCCTCGAATGTCTTTAGCTGTATCTTCCTGCCGGAGAATGGAGCCTTCTTTGTGAACTACGTGATAACATCAGCCTTCATTGGGACAGCGCTAGAGCTCATCCGATTTCCAGAACTCTTCCTGTATGCAATCACTATGCTGTGGACGAGGTCTAAGGCTGAGAAAATCACCAAGAGAAGTGTAAGACAAGTTTGATGTTTCTTTCTGAATGACCTCACCCTTTGTGTCTTAGGGTCATGCCACATGAGGTAATTTACAGGCAACCAGTTCCAGGTTATCTCCAAGAAGAGAATCCAGTCACATTTGAATGTTCAGATATGTGACCCACTCTTTGAAAATTAGTCAGATGTCGCCCAAATGCATTATTGAGTTTAATGTGGAAAATATTTTTTATTATTATTATTTTTTTTTAAAGACTTATATTTGCAATGTAACCCTTTAGAACACTTTTGAATATCAATTTTGTGATCATACATTGTACTTTAATCTAATTGTATCCTTTTGCCACTAATGGTAGTTCAAAACATCAGTTTACTTGTAATTGTGTATAACCAAAAATTATATACTGGCTAATTTCAAGTGGGAGTAACTCAGCAACACGATATTTGCCAAAGCTTAGACATATACCAAATAACTGCTGCTGGTGTGTTCTTTCAAGACATGCATATAACTTGATTTTTTAAATTGTCGACATCTGACTCATTTTCACAGAGCAGGGCTCGTGGGCCGGGATGTGGACATTGTTTGAAAAATTACTTGTGTGCTACCAAAGTGGTCCTGCTGAATGCAATGCAGTTGTTTGCCTCCAAGTTGCCCGAAAAGTTGCCTCCTGTGACAAGGCACTCTGGCTAAAGACCCTCCCACATCCTCCAATTTACTCCATTTTGTGGTAACGCAACACTCAAATGTTTGGACTTGTAGTTAAGATTGGTGTGCCCTGTTTTAATGATTAGCAGTTGTTATGTGGGCTCGCTGTACCATATTCTACACAAGCATACAAGGCTTTGGTTTTGTATGAATAAACTATTTAATCACAAGACTTACACCAGCTTTGGAACATTCTCTCATTCAGCTGTGATAATAGTATCAGTAAGTTTGTAATGAATGTTGATATGCTTTATAAACATGGCACTACATTGTTGTTTTTTTGTGTGCAGTTCATTCATAATTATTCACTAGTTTACTAGAAACCTCTGGTGTGAGGGTTTTTGTCCCCCAGTGGGTACGTATCCACATTCAAACCGGGGACCTATAACAAAAGGGATTATAGGTCCAAGGTTTCTATCACAAAGAAAATCATTGTGGTCCACGGTTGCTATCACAAAGAATTGAACAAAAGAGGGTCCACGATTGCAGGTGTTTACACACTTGTGTGTGTGTGTGTCTCAGTGTAAGTTAACATGGGCTGAAGGAAGTTAAGTCAAAAGAGGGCGCTATCACTGTATGGTGGACAGAATCTCCAAGGGACAGCATATTTGAGCTAAATTTGTCGTTGAAGTTGCGAGATAATAATGAAAGAAAAAACACCCTTGTCTCCAGAGTTGCGTGTTTTCAGATGCTTGATTTCAAGACCTCAAAATCTAATTCTGAGGTCTCGAAATCAAATTCGTGGAAAATTACTTCTTTCTCGAAAACTACGTTAATTCAGAGGGAGACGTATCTCACAATATCTTATACCATCAACCTCTCCCCATTACTCGTTACCAGGTAAGGTTTTATGTTAATAATTATTTTGAGTAATTACCAGGTGTCCTTTTCCTTTAATCCATTTTTATGTTAACTATTTGGTTCAGGCAGTTTGAGTTAGAATTATACATTCACAAACACGCAAGTCTACAACATAAACTGCAGTGGGACCCCTATGCCACTTTCTCATGAACCATGGTTCCATTTCAAAACAGTTTAAAATTGTATTTATTTATTGTTTCACCTTATATCTAGGGTGAGCTTGTTCTCAATAAACTTACAATGTACCTTTCCATTCATATAGATTTTAACATTGTTACATTGCAAAAAGAAGTTGATAACAGCCTCAAGTTTTGACCCCTTTTTACTTAGCCTTTTAGAAAAACTCTGCTAAGGTCGAAACGTGAGGCCATTTGGCATTTATCCTGCATGTCATTTTGGTTGGTAAGCAGTTTGCAGCAGCTTATTTGATGTTGTCATTGTTATTACAGCGACTAGCCTATGAGTTCCAGTACGGTGTCCAGTATGCGTGGGTTCTGACAACGTTCTCTATAGTTCTTGTGTATAGCATCACTTGCCCACTAGTTACTCCAGCGGGTAAGTAGTCACCAAATCCCATGTAGTTTACACAGAATCCAAATGAGATCAAGGCCTGTGGCCCAATTTTACAGAGCTGCTTAAGCAGAAAATATTGCTTATTATATTTCTGCTAAGCATTAATGAGCAGGATACCAGCCACAAATTGTACATGTGACGTAGTAGTTTAGCTGGTAACCTCATTCTGGTACTAAGCAACATTTTGTTGTGAACCCTAACTCAGCAACTTTTTCTGCTTGAGCGGCTCAAAGAAATTAGACCCTGGCCCTATTTGATAGCAATCATAATTATTAGGCCATGGTTACTGTTACTAATGGCTTTGGTGCTGTCGTCCTTGGAGACTGTTAAGTAAAACCAGGGCAACAGCAGCAATGATACAAAGTTGAATAGAAGATGGTGAACAAAGTTATAGAAACGTGTAGTTGCCAAGAAACCTAGTTATTTGTCATCTTGAAGTCTAGGCTGTTTACATGAATATGATTTTTCCCGGACTAATGATCTTCCATTTCTAATTAAGACACATTTCTTGAAGTCTAGATGGTTTAACTAAAAATGAATGTGCTCTTCCAAAAACTTAATATTGCCTTGTATGAAATTGGTAAGACTAAAATGAAGTTGTCTGACCCTGGACACGGTTTGGTAATTGTCAAAGACCAGTCTTCTCACTTGGGGTATCTCAACATATGCTTAAAATAACAAAATTTGAGCTTAATTGGTCGGCGAAGTTGCGAGATAATAATGAAAGAAAAAACACCTTGTCACACGAAGTTGTGTGCTTTCAGATGCTTGATTTCAAGACCTTAAATTCTAAATCTGAGGTCTCCCAAATTCGCGGAAAATTACTTCTTTCTCGAAAACTATGTCATTTCAGAGGGAGCCGTTTCTCACAATGTTTTATACTATCAACCTCTCCCCATTACTCGTTACCAAGTAAGGTTTTATGATAATAATTATTTTGAGTAATTACCAATAGTGTCCACTGCCTTTAATGTACACAGATTAAAAAGATAACTTGCATGGTATAAAGTTTGTCATCTTGGAAAAACCTCTCTTCCAATATTTTTCTAGAAATGTTTTGCTTCACATTTGATTTATTTTGTGTGTGAGAAGTGGGAAGTCTCGGTCCTGCACATCGGAAATTCGATAGTTTGAAAACAGTGAAATGTTGATAGGGTTTTCATGCAGAATAGAGGATCTTAAAGATGCTCACCCAAAAGTCAGTCTTTTGATGATGTCCACTGAAAAGAGCAAGGAGTAATTGGAGAATTTCTACTTCCCACTAGACTGAATTGTTGATTCCTCTAAAGGTGTCAAACACACACCTAAACCCTTGAATTTGAATTTCCACAATATTATTGTTAATCAAGTCTGATCCTATTTATCCCCAAAGTGCAAAAATGAATGAGATCATCTAATGAAATTTCCCACCTTGACAAAATGAGATACACTTCGGGGAATGTTAGGTCAACGCTGGTTTCCAAATATTGGCATACTGAAACGAGAGATGGTGCAATTTATCAAGCAGACGCGATAACAATTCCCACGGCGCAGCGAACGGAGCTGCGATTAATCAAGCATGACATTGCGGTTGTGGATCGGAGCTATTGATGATGCACTTTTGAGAGTCTTTAGGTGTGGTTCGCTGGGGTCGTGGATTTTAGATTTTTTTTCTGCATGCATGATTTTCCCTGTCATGTAAAATCCGTCAGATATTCTCTCAGTTCAGTTTTAGAAGTTGAGAAAACATCACCTAGGGGAGTTATTCCGCACTCAGTAATGTGTTTAATTGGTTAATGTTTTTTTACCAGGTTTTGAAGGTATTATATTTGCTGCCATATTTATTATAAAGAACAATAGCATTTCATCAGTAATACATGTAATAGTTAGCAGGATGATTGGTATACATCACCAACTGTATACAAAATTCAGTTTCCAGATTAAAAATCATCAATTAAACTTTAAAAAAATACCATATTTTAATTCTAAAATTGAAATTGTAGATAAGTTTAATTTTACCCTCTCATTATCCCTCTGTTACTCCCAGTATATCTGCATGAATTTTGCAGACCGCTGAATACAAGAATTCATAATTTAATCTGCTTGATTATGAAAGCGCTGAGAGATCTATTGTACACAGGTGTTTTGCAAAGACACTACACGATTATTTTCACTCTCCGCCGCCCCCCCCCCTTCAATGGACTATGACTGTACATCTCGCTGGCACCTGTTCACACTGTAAGGGAGGGAATCAATACACGCTATATTTCGCAAATGTTATTCATTAATTTTGCAGCACATTGGTGCGTGGGTGAGAATCAAGAATGTTATAACATTCACCACGGCCCAATTTTAGAATGCCTGTGATGAGCAACGGTTACTGCTTTACGGAGCACCCTCTAGCAGATTAAGGCGCATAGAGAGGCCATTTTTTTCTTCGGGAGGGTGTAATGGAAGACCGTTTGCTGACTGCCATTTGCTTTCGGGGGGGGGGGGGGGGTGTATGGAAGCCAGTTTGCCGACTTTCTGACTACTAATATTCTGTTACCTATTTTAAGAGAGACTAGGGGGCCTACTAGCATGGAACTATACTGTAATAGAATACTTTAAAGCAACAAAAATGTTTTCTCAAAAAGTAAAGCATTTCATGGAATAATATTTCAAGAGAAGTCTTTCACCATTACCTTCTGTAAACTCTGCATAAGTTATTTGTAAATCTGTGAACTTTAATTTTTTTTCTGTTGCGAAAGTGTCCAATGGCTTTAAGCAATATTTTCTGCTCAAACAGCTCTTTGAGAGTGGGCCTTGTTCTTATAGTGCTTCTAAAGGCCGGTTTATAGTCGGTCGCGCGATGGTCGCGCGACGGAAATCTTGCGCGCAATCCTAAGACTGAGGCCTAAAAACCGTGTCTTTTTATGATCGCGCGTCAAGATTTCCGACGCCCGACCATCGCGCGACCGACTATAACTCGGCCTTAACAGGAGACCGGGCAGGAAGTTTGGTTAACCAGCTTGATGTTGTACCCATAGTCAAGATAAAGGATGCAATATTGTCAGCAATTGAACTTGCTCCCTGATAGTTATATGCAATAACTCAAATTTATCTCCATTCAGAAAAAAAGTTGTCTTTTTATTCTTCTACAAGCCTATAAATTTTCCTGTCAGTACAGGTTTAGTGTGGCATTCATTACTAATTGAAGACTTGATGAAGGAAATTGCTTTCCAGAATTACTAAGGGGAAAAAACTGAATTATATGCAAATATTGTGGTCAAAGTTTATGAGTGTATTCATGATTTTTGATTATCAATTTATTTACCTTCTGATATAACCTTATTCCCTTGGGGTTTCAAGGTTGTTTTAAATCAGGTCCTACCAATGAAACATTTTTACTTTGCAAGCCAAGGTGAAACGTGTCATGGTCTTGGACTCAGTCATCATCGGCAAAAAGTTGGCAACCTGCAAGAATGAGCAATTTTGAGTTTTTCATCTGTAAAAATCAATGGAAAAATCTCATAAATTTCACAAAAAAAAGAACATTTTGTTCATTAGTAATTCTTTAGTCTTCTGATGACGATGTCTAGATCAAACATTTAGACCGATTAAGAACTCACTCCATGGTAGTGAAGCTTTTAAACAAGAAGTCCCCTGGATCCACTAAAGCTGAAGTAGTATTCCTGGCCAAATTTTCTACCTTCCGCCCAGGTAATAGTAAATAAGCAGGACAGTTCTTTTCGGAACTGAGAAATCTCTTGAATTCCAAAAATCTACTCCGCAGTTGTAGAATATAAAGCAAGACAAGTTCTCAAAAGAACATAATCTACCTGACAAGTAGATACATATGGTATTGACGCAATTGATACCTCACCATGCAATGCCGCAAAACCCATACAGTTATTCTTTCATGGCAATTATTCACAGTGTGGAATGATATGGTCCCTGAAAAAAAAATGGGTGGTCACCTTGTACAGTTGAATGGTAAGGAGGAACACCGTCTCCACCACCTTCAATCCCAAAATAATAACAAAATGCCAATTATTTTTTTTTTCATCCACACAGGTCTTGTCTACATTATTTTCAAGCACTTGGTTGACCGGTATAACATCTACTTTGCCTATGGGCCGTCTCGTATCGATAAGGACACCCATAACACGGCTATCAACTTTGTGGTCATTGCTGGCATGCTCCTACAGCTCTCTGTACTCTTCTTCTCTGTTCTCAGGCTCGGTAAGTTGCCGTAATTTGTGTTCTTACAAAATCCAGGCCCCTGAGGTTTTTACCAAACTCTTCCTAACCTAGGATAAATTTTAGGACTATGGACGAATTTAGTTCCGCATCCATAGATGTTAGGACGCAAAACCCAATTCTTTACTCATCCTAACTCAAGCATTTTGTGAAATCGGCTGCTGGTTCACAGAGATGCAACTTATGCAAGTTGATAGTACTTTTTTTGCTTTTTGCAGTAAATTTGACTAAGCAGAAATGGGTTGTACCTGTAAATTAAATGTGTTTTTATTTTTACTGGGGCAAGATAATTTGCAAAGCAATATTTTCTGCCAAGCAGCTCTGTGAAATTGTAGCTCTTTAAAATGGAGAGTTTTACCACAGCCTCCTTCAGGTCACCTGTGTTTTACTTACGCTGCGACGGAATCTCACAGAAAATTTACACTCAAGGTCACTCCGAAATGAGAAATTGTGTGAATGTCTTGGACGACGAGTCACCCTGAACAAAACCATGCTCATGGTTGCTGAAACGTGTTGCAGCATTAATAGCCAAACTTGTGTTGGTGTGTACATTAATGCAGACGTTAGTAAAACATAACGTGATCGATACATGTGCTGCTCTGTACAATATATGGATTTGTTCCCACCTGTCAGGGACTCATCGCAGAAGTAGGAATTTATCAACTTGCGACTGTTGATTTTTGATCTGTCAGTAGCTGAAAATCATTGTAGTTAAACTCATGTTGTAAACAATCCGCAACTGATGGTCTTAGCTCAGGCACAGCATCCTTGAAAGTCAGTCTTCGTGAAGGTCGATTTGAGGGTGACTCGAGGGTCAGTCCATTATGTTGGTAGTTGGAGCTGCAACTTTTTATAGAGCACATGGCAAGTCAAGAACTATCAACCCAAATCACTGGACGTCGTCTTAATAATTGCGCTATTTTAGGAGTCAATGTCCCTCTGGGTTATGAGGTCACATGGCAATAACATGCAGGTGGATGCCTGAAATGGCGAGCATTGCAGACAGTAGCCACATGTGACACCAAAATATGCTTTCTGATGACCTACATACATATAGTGACATTACTGTGACATGACTTGTTCAGAGAAGTAGCACCTGCTTCTTTAAGCTTAGCTGTCAAAAAGCTTGATTGGATTCAGTTTGAGATACTTTGAAGTAATCACATGTAAATTGTCAAAGGAATGGTTTTTTGGATCTCTATTAAACTCCAACCCTTGACTCCATCAGTATGGTTTTTATCTACTCACTGTAATATGTTTTTGTAGCGAATCGCTTAAATCGTGCACATCCAATGTAATCAGGAACTATAGGCTGTGTTTTTATGCCGAGTCAGCAATCTCTTATGTTTTGTGTGAATGATCAGAATATTATGCTTCGTTGAGTTCTGTTGGAGCTTGTTATTGTAAATAATGTTCATGGTGCATGAGTCATGGTTGGTTCATGTACATCATAAGGAAGTAGTCATGAAATGTTTTTTTTTTTTTTTTTTTTTTTTTGAGGGGGGGTTCTTCTTTGTATTTCTCTCAGTGGTGAATATGCTGACAAAACAATACATTTTATGTATTCTTACAATGAACAATATTTTACCTTCTCATTAAAAATTACATGTGTCATTTTATGCCACAATTTTTTTGATAATTTATTTCTTTTAAAGTTTCAAATTGTTCAATATGGCGTGTCAGGAAGGAGCAGTTTAAGAGCACCTGACTCGAGCTCTGATGTTTCTGAACAGCGTGGGTTCAACTCCCTTCACTTGTGTCCTTCGGTAACATACTTGACTGTAATTGCTTTGTCCTTCGGATGGGACATTAAGCCGTATAGGTCCCATGTACTATACTTGATAATCCATGAATAAACACTGATGAAGGAGTAGGGTTAAACCCAATTGTTTTTGGTTCACATAGCAAGCACACTTTTTCATAGGTTTCCCAAGGTTTGCGAGCTTCACTTACAAGGCATCCTTGGTATCATTACCAGAAATGAAATTTTGCCAAATTGCAAAAACCAGGGCCACAGTAGTGTGACACATATCATGATGTCTAGATCTAGAATATGGGAGTTTGTTTAAACTTGGGGAGAATGTTCCTAAAAGGTCCCAGAACACTTATACAAAAGTAGGGGTTAACCCAGGTGTTTTTGGTTCACATACAGCAATCACCCTTGTTCATAGGTTTTTCAAGGCTTGCGAGCTTCACTTCGGAGGCATCCTTGGTTTCACTACCAGAAATATACACAAAAATCTTGCCAAGTGCAAAAACCAGAGCAACAGCAATGGCAGTATGACACATCATGGATGATGCCTAGATCTATAATAAGGAAATTTGTTAAACTTGGGGAGAATGCACACAAAAGATCCCAAAACACTTGCATGTGTATACTATAAAAAGTAGGGGTTGAGGCACATTGGTTTCTTTGCCTTAAATAAAAACGAAAACACACAAATCTTGTCGAGTGCAAAAACTGAGGCAACTAACAGCAATGACAGTATGACACATAGCTTGATGTCTACATGTAGATCTTGAATATGTAAATTTGTTAAAACTGGGTAACATTTAATCATGTATCCATGGTTTGTCCCTCGGGGCCAGCTATAGAGGTAGACAAATGTGCCCGTAATGAAATAAAATCACATTGCATTGAATCAAGGGAACTTGAATTGGGTTAACCTTACAGCGATGTATATTTAACCCAAATCTAGGAATGGATACTCGATGTTAATAAAGAAATTATCTGATCAAATTGCAAGAGATACACACCAATGTGAATTGACAATTTTTGTTAAATTGGACTTAACTCTGTAACTGGATTTGTCTTGTGTATGACTAACTTTAAAGGGTGTCCAAAAACAGAGTGTTTATGTGTTGTCCAGATGTTAGTATTGTTTGAAGGTGTGGCGAAATGGTGTGGCGAAATAGGAAGAAACTACAAATAAATAGTAAACTTGCGGGTATAGCCATGTGTAAATCTCTTTTGTGTGAGTGTTGGCTCTGAGAAGAGCCGGTTTGGTCTTGACGTTTTGAACAGTATACTCTGCTCGTCTTCATGTCCAGATGTTGTTTTCAAATGCGCTTTGTTTTCAAATGCGCTTTGTTTTCATGTGGTGCAGTATCGATTCCATTAAAATCGATTAGAACTATGAGATGGGCTGTCTGGAGCCCAGTGTGTCCTCTTCCATTGTGTCTTAGCATCATGTTCTTGGAATCTCAGGACTTCTTTAGATGATTTAAGGAGGGGGTGGGGTACTTCTCTGCAAGAGAAAAGGAGTTTGTTTAACTATAAGTATCCTCTGCCGCTTTATGTGCATGGTACATTTTGAATCGCTGGAGTTTAAATCATCACAATTTCACAAACTTTATGATATTTTTTCAGGGTTTAACTATACCTTTTGCATATTTTGAGTGAATTTTTTACCCCAATTGGGGTGAAAAGTGAAGTTAAAATGGAAACATAGAAAATCTCCAGTGCTCTTTTTCTTTCATAACCATGCACTAGTGAATCTTTACATGTTTATCGTTCCGTCAAATGTATTGTCATTATTTTAGATTATTCAGATAAATAGCCGACGGTATACACATCTCCTAGCGATGTCTCCGCTGATAAGACCTAGACTATACTAGCAGTAGCTTCATGGAATAGCTTCATCATAGTGTGACGTCAAGTTAATGTGACTCACTCCCGCCATTACCAGATGGTTCACAAAGCACCCATATCACTTGTAGTGTATTGTCTTTGTAATGTGTCTATCTGCAATCGAGCATCTCAATTTATAGCCCCCACATGTGGTTGTCATTTTTCTACAATGATAGGCAAATTTGACTGTCTTCATTGTGCATGTCTGCTTGCTATCAGTGTCCATGTCACACCGATGTTGACATTTCAGTCGGAATAAATGATGCAAATAGCATTTGAACATGGTTCCTTTTGCATTTTTGTTAAAGGCAAACACGGGATTTGTATTTGCCTTTAAAAAAACACCTATTTTGATCAGTTTCGACCTGAGATCTCATCTATTGCCAAAATTCATACCAGTACCAATCATCCAGAGAAATATTTCCAAACAAACTACTTTATGTCTCTCTATGACAACTAAAGCATGTTGTTATATAAAACAAGCAAATCCCTGTTATTTCATTGGAGGATTGTTGGTCATAATGCAACATTAATTATTACTTTTTTCAAGAACCAAATATCCTGTTTTGCATTCATATAATTGAAAGAATGTTTCCATTCATTGAAGGATTAAGTGTTTTATTCAACTCTGCCTTACCGTATTGAATGAAGCATTCCAAAATAATTGTCATACATGTATGACATTTATAAAAATTCATTACTTTTATACTAGTCAAAATGTTAATTTCACAAGGTCTCTTAAAGACAATGGACACTATTGGTAATTGTCAAAGACCAGTCTGCTTACTTGGTGTATCTCAACATATGTATAAAATAACAAACCTGTGAAAATTTGAGCTTGATTGGTCGTCGTTGCGAGATAACTATGAAAAAAAAAAACACCCTTGTTACACGAAGTTGTGTGCTTTCAGATGCTTGATTTCGAGACCTCAAATTCTAAACTTGAGGTGTCGAAATCAAATTCGTGGAAAATAAATTTGTTCTCGAAAACTACGTCACTTCAGAGGGAGCCGTTTCTCACAATGTTTTATAACTATCAACCTCTCTCCATTACTCGTTACCAAGTGAGGTTTTATGCTGATAACTATTTTGAGTAATTACCAATAGTGTCCACTGCCTTTAACATCTGCATAGAGATAAGCCAATAAGAGTTAAGCTACAAACATGTATCTACATGTATCTCTTCCATGTGAAGCCTAATATTCTACTGGATGAACATTAAAAGTCAAGGTGAAATCATTTCGTAATTTCAACAACGCTTAATATTTTGATTGTGGCAGTAGAACCCTGTACTTGATGACGTCTTGGTCTGTTTACTGCATTGTGCATTTCCGACAGGTGTTCAGAGACACAATGACTTCCTAGTCTTCTGAAAATTGGTAAACAAACTGTGACGTCATCATCAGTACCAAGGTCTATTGAGATCAACACGTACTAACTCTTTCAGTGCTTGTTATTTCTTTTGTGTTTTGAACCTCAAGTGCCCAGCTTTCTTTGTGAGGTTTAAAAAAACTGTGTATTGAAAAAAGGTCTCTCTCTGTATCTTGCTGATTTGTGTTGCCTGGGTACATCCCAAAGTCAATATTATTCCTTGAGTGATAATGACCTCTCGTGATTATATACAGTATGGGTTGAACCTGCACGAATGATGACACTTTCTGAGTATATAATATAGCTCACACATGTACATTTACAATAATGGCACATTCGGAATACACCATTCCGATCGTACATGTATGACTTTGGCACTGAACGAAAGAAATAATACACGATAAGGCACAAAATCCTTACGAAAAAAATTTACCCATTTTGGGCTGTTTTCTGTAAAAGAGATCACTTTATTTTTGTTGAAAAAGTCCTGGTGATGAACCGATTCTCTTCAAGGTAATATGTCTGTGAACAACAATACTGTTTGAAGGAGATACTCATGTTGTAATATCTCTTTGCTTGGGATCTATGATTTAGACTGGCCTACATACTCTTTGCAGGATTTTGTCTCTGGAAGGGGCCTTAGAAAGGTGTTTTTGCTGGATCATCTTCAGTTAGGTTCCTGCAAGTGTGGGGAAGGGGTCATGTGGTGTAGGACAGCAGATGTTTTGACGCGCCACTGGATTTGCATTAGGAATTTTTTTACTTTATACAGCTGATTCTTTCCTTTTTTTTGTTACGAATGTTAGAGACCATTCCCTGAGCATCTTCAGGTGCATTAACTACATTAGTAGTCCTCCCCCCTGGGCATGTAAGATCCACGAGCGACAAAAAGGGGAGAAAATGTCAACGGGACAAATAATTTATGCAGAATTGACAGCTGTGTTAGTCCAACCAAGCAGTGGTGACAACATTCCTTCAGTTGACTTTCAAACTGTTTTGTTTTGTCTGTTGCTTTGAATACAAATAAGTGAGTATACAGAACAAGGTTAAATCTTATAAAGGATGGTTGCAACTGCTCCTATAATTAATTGTTTTTGAGGTAACTCTTGCAAAAGACTGCCCTTGATTAAGAAAAATAAAATGTTGAGGTGGCTGTTTTGAAATAAGTGATGTTGTGTAAAGGAAAGGTATACATTTGGTAATCACCCTTAGAATTAATGGCAATAAAAACTTATAAACCTACAACAGCACTTTAAATTAATATTCCTATATGGAAAAGATATTGGCTTTTATCCCCCAAAATTGTAATATGAGAAACCTTATGAAGAATAGTTCTTCTTTTTGAAGATATATCAAAGTGTTTTGAGATGTTTTGTATTCCTTCCAAATCTGAAGTGTTTTTTTCAGATAAAGATCAATTTGTTGAAAATTGATTTTCTTCTTTTCCGGTGTCTGAGGAAGAAGTTGGGTGGGAAGACACTTGAAGTGTCGTTTGTAATTTGGTGCCCTTAGTTTAGCCACGCAGCGAATACAAAATATATATGTGTTTGTCACGACGAACCCACATGGTTGGCCTCGATGGAATTCCCTCTCAAGAGAGGTCGTGAACCCATCCTGAGGACCTCACCCGTAAAAAAAAAAAGTCGATATTTTTTCATCGCTTGGAATCTTTCTCCAGGATTTTCATCCCCTTGGGCAAGAGCTAAAGCCTGCTACTCGGGGTTTGAATTTCGGGATGTTTTCCTGCCGTAAGATTTGTTTCTGTCAAGGATGTTTTTTTCTTGGTGTGCACTTTTTTTGGAAAATGCAAATTCTTGCTTCCCTGTGGATTATTAGGAAGAGGATAAGGAAGAGTTGCTGCATAAAAGTGTCTTGATGTTCATCTTAGATGCGAGAATTTGCTTTTTTTTCTAGTATGGACCCTTGAGAAATGTTAGTTTTGAGGCAGATAAATGGCAACATATTGTTGTTCAACTCTGTCCATAGCAAAACAAGTTTGTTTGTTTGTTTGTGTTTTTTGGTGTTTTTGTATTTATTGTTGGGTTTTTTTTTTGGGGGGGGGGGGGAAGTGGTCCTTTTTAGATAATTTATGTTACCCTTGCACCAGAGAAACGAAGAATAAATATTGATACACATTTTTTTAGGTAATATCAGTAATGTATTCAATTTGTTTTCTTAAATGTGTGCATGCTGGTAGACCATTTCAAATTCTACACACATTCAAATTGTTTCCGAATAAACTGGCAAAATTACATATATTTTTCGTTCCACCGTAACAACCTTCCATTCAAATGAAGTTTGTCCCTTAAAATATTCCCTTTTTTCAGGGTAGGGGTCAACTGAGTGTTGGTTATCAGTTGGGAAAGGGCAGTGTGTAAATCCACTTCAACTAGCTTTCCAACCACTGCATGGCATTTCTGCTCTCTTCTAGTTTCGCTCCATGCTCGAAAACAACCCCCACCAAAATATAATTCACTCATCGACTACTTGAAAGCGAACCTGTCAAGGGCCCCCCACGAGGGGGTAGTCTTGACCCAAACTGATTGAATACCTGTGGAATAAATGAATTGGAATAAAACACCAAGGGAGCTGTGAGCCATTGGCAGCGGGTCATTGAATATCTGTTTCCCATAGACTGGCCACTTGATTCTTGTGCAGTTATTCTCCATTTTGGTTTAGAGACAGCGCTCTGGCATTATTGATGCCCCGCTGCCAATCTCGTGGAGCTGCTTAGTACAAGGAAATCCTGCTTAGCAAAAACAGCCGGCCATGACACATGATCTTGTTGCCAATGCCTAAGTATATTGTCCTTGATCAAAAGTACATATTATACTGTAGGTACATGTACAAGTACATTGGCTGGCCCAATTTAAATATTTTGGTTAATAATAATAATAATAATAACCGTATTTATAACGCGCCTTTTGCCAAAGGATACAAAGCGCCAGGTATTATTACTGCAAGGAGTGGGGGCGATTTCTGAGATAATAAAAGACCTAATCCTTAAGCACAATGTAATGGTTTACAAGGTGCTGTGGCGCAATATGCTGCCAATCCAGCCAGGAACACCGGGGCGAACCCCTTCTCTTTTCGACAAGTGCACTGGGTTCTTTTACATGCGTTTAAACAACACATGGGACCAACGGCTTTACGTCCCATCCGAAGGACGAAGCAATGGTTATGTGTCTTGCTTAAGGACACAGGTGTCACGGCTGGGGATTCGAACCCACACTCTGCTGATCAGAAACACCAGAGTTAGCAAAAATAGGTGAACAGCCATGATATAATGTTATGTAAAAACAGTTTTCAAGAATGCTACGATCATTTTTGTCCTTAGTCCTACATGTACATGTTGTACATCTATGGACAGATACGTGTGTTTGTTTGTATTTGCTGGCAACAAGTTAAAACTTGCAGGAACAGGTGAGCAGCCATGATAAAACGTATTGTATTTTTCATGTTCTGGTAAGCAGCTCTGTAAAGTCTGGCTTCAAATTTTATGGCACTGCTTACTTAAAAAATTGTATCACTAGTTACAGTAGCCTAAAACTCTTCTCTTGATCGGATTACATGGGTTAGCAAGAATCTGGCAGGGTGCATACTCAACTAGTGTAGAAATTAAACACTAATCCTGCCAACATAGAGTGAGTGATCACAGAATACAGCGCTGAGGAAGTGCCGCGAAATCATATCCATCACCTCCCTTAAATCAAAGGGCAACATGGAGATGTATGCATCCTACAATGAAGCAAGTATTTTACCTGAATACATTGTAACACCTCCACATCAGTTTGTTATTGTACCGTTAAAGAGTCAAGCCGAGTAAAATTGACATGTGGTGAGGTGTCTTGCCCCGAGATGTATCTGTTATAGCTTGTCTTTGCAAGCCTATTAATTCTTTATACATTATAGCTTGTGTCTCTCCCTACTCTCTCCTCTCTACAGCACACACCCACTCTGAGGCGACGCAGGGCGACTATTTATCAAAGGGGCCTCAAGTAGGGGGAGAGGTGTATTATAATTCGATTCGGAATTTCTGTCCCCAATTCTCAACAGATTGTCAAAATCTGGAGGTGTTCGATTATCAAATCATCTGCATTCTAAGCAATCATAGAGACTTGTGGCCAGTACGGGGTTTGTCAGTTTGGGTGTGTGCCCAGAGGCCAGGCCAATTGTAAAGTGGTCAAAGCGTCAAGTGTGTCTGGATTTGTAAGGTTGTTAGTAACCACTCTCCGGGGAATCTCCTTGTCTTGTGCCTTGTTTCTCAAGAGGTAAATATTTAATCGTTGTTTCCCAAATGATGTCGGCCTCTCTTTACTCGGAAGGATTTCAGGATGAGTCATGATTATGTGGCTGTTAATTTGTACCCCTCTTTATTAGGGTGGCTTGGCCATGCATAAACAGGCAGATGATTATTTACACTCTCTCTTTCTCCCTCTCCCTCCTGTTTCTACGCTTATTTGAGGAACTCAAGCAAAGCTAATAATTAGTGGATTGAGGTTTTATAATTTAAATGACAATATGTTTGTCGGTAAAAGTGGGAAAACAAATCTTCATGGTGATCAAATGTGTATAAAGTGGATTTCAACCCGTCGATTCCTGACAGCTGTTTTCCTGAGCGCTTAAGTGAAGTCACGATTCAAGTGTTTTTGTACCAGTTGATCAAGCCTGGTCCAATGACGTCGCTCTTCAACAAGTCATAAAACGATTCAGTACGAATCCGAGAATGTGACGTCAAGTCAATTCGTTCTTCAATCCATGATGGTTTGACTTTTTCATTGGATGTAAACAATAGACTTTGTTCAGGCTTATGAGCAAGGACAAATTACAGTGTGAACAAAACCATCACAAGACATTGAATATAAAATATGTTTTAATAGATGTTAAATTTGCGTACACCAATGTGATGTGGTAGCACTGTTTACTCAGTATTTAACCGAGTTCTGTGAAAAAAATCACAGGCATGTCACTCATTGCTCTAGTTGGTATGACACTGCTCTAGAATTGCAAAGGTCGTGGGTTCGAGTAATATGCCTGTGATTTTTTTTCACACAACTCGTGTAAGTACTGAGTATACAGTGCTAACACACATCTGTGTTTATTGGTTAAAAACCAAAATGAATAAAATATATGTTTGTTTCTCAAAAAATCTCAGCACCTGTTCTCGTTAAAATATCTCAAGTTGGATTTATGATTTTTGAAGGTGTTTTTCCCATATAAAACTTCAGGAATAGAGAACTATTTTAACTAAAAGACTGCTGTCCCATTCCTCTAAACATAAGCGGTTTGGACAAGGGATGATTGGTTTTTTTCTCAAGGACAAAATGTTTCTCCAAATATCCCCCCCCCCTTGGATTCCCTCCCATTCCTCCTCCTCATCTTTTATTCTCATTCTCCACAAATGTCAGACTGGATTTATTCTTACCTGAAGGTTAATAACAAGTCATTCGTGATAACCCAGGCAGGAGTGAGACTACTACTAATTGTGAAACACCCCCGTACTGCCGAGATTGGGACTGTCAGGAATGAGCTTAAAGGAATTGTTGTGAAACAGTGATTTTTTATTTAATTTTTTTACTTAAAGACAGTGGACACTATTGGTAATTGTCAAAGACCAGTCTTCTCACTTGGTGTATCTCAACATATACATAAAATAACAAACCTGTGAAAATTTGAGCTCAATTGGTCGTCAAAGTTGCGAGATAATAAAGAAGACAACCTTGTCACACGAAGTTGTGTGCTTTCAGATGCAAGTTGATTTCGAGACCTCATCTAAATTTGAGGTCTCAAAATCAAATTCGTGGAAAATTACTTCTTTCTCGAAAACTACGTTTCTTCAGAGGGAGCCGTTTCTCACAGTGTTTTATACTACCAACCTCTCCCAATTACTCGTAATCAAGAAAGGTTTAATTATAACAATTAGTTTGAGTAATTACCAATAGTGTCCACTGCCTTTAATGCAACATTTTACGTTGTAATTAGACCAATTTTATTGGTGGGCTCATTTCTTTCAAAGTCCACCAAGGGCGAGCAAATCAACAAAATTTGCAGTTTAATTATGGGGCCTTTATTGCTGAAGTGCAAGCTTCAGCTTTAGGCATGAGGCCAGGTTTCCCAAAACTGTTTGTAACATGGGGCCATGCAATAAGTTGAATAGCATTTTGACTGTGTTCTTTCTCTGTGACTTTTGACACTCCTTATATTTTTATTTGTAAAACTTATTTTAAACCTTTATATGTTATACACAAAGATTACAAGTTGGACAGGGTTGAACACTCTTTTAAAACCATGCAGCAGGAGCTTAAAAATAAATGAATTAAAAATACAATTAAAAACCACTTAGAACACTAACATACAAAAAGTTCTACCCTTAGCTATATTCCAAAGGACTTATTAAACCATGAAGCAGAAATCATGGAGGAAGGCATTAGCAGAAACTAAACAAAAAGTCATTATCTGCGTCTAAGATCAATTGGTCCCCAAAATTTGAATACGCGAGAGACTTGCACAGTCTATTAAAAATTAAGAAATTGGTTGCAATGTGATATACAGTATTTTTACAACCTATTGGAAAGTATGTCATCATTCTATAAATATAATGCATCCCCTCTGTATTGTGAATGGTGTTGCATCCATGCTATGTGAAGTTGGTGGTTGACACCAACTGTCTTTCACTCTCCGGTGGACATCTAATTGAACTATCTTTTTCAAAAGTCTGGCATTTTCAGTGGTCAGGGTCTTAAATTGTTTGCCCTTGATCTGTGACCTACATGTATAAAAGCATACAGCACTTAAAGCCATTATACACTTTCGGTAAACAGTATTGTCCAAGTCCCACACTTCGTGTATCACAACTTATATATATAATAACAAACCTGTGAAAATTTAGGTTCAATCGATCATCGGAGTCGGGACAAAATAACAGGAAAACCCATTCTTGTTTCTGCGCGTTTCGCCGTGTCATGACATGTGTTTAAAATAAATCCGTAATTCTTGCTAACGAGAATTTATATTGTTTTAATGTTTTCTCAAAAAGTAAAGCATTTCATGGAACAATATTTCAAGAGAAGTCTTTCACCATTACCTTCTGTAAACCCTGTAAATTATTTGTAAATCTGTGAACTTTTTTTTTTTTCCCCTTTACCGAAAGTGTATAATGGCTTTAAAGGCATTGGTTACTATTGTTAATTACTCAAAATAAATGTTAGCATAACAAACTTACTTGGTAACAAGCAACGGGAAGCTGTTGATAGTATAAAACATTGTGAGAAACAGCTCCCTGTTAAGTAACATAGTTTTTTTGGGGAAAAGGTAGTTTCTTACTCCAATATTTGAAGCGAACAAAGGACTTTTGGTCTGAAGCCATTTTAAAGCATCTAGGACAAGGGTGTTCTTTTCTCTCATTATTCTCATGCAACTTGATGACCAAATGAGTAAAACTTTTCCCAGATTTGTTATTGTATATGTTGGAATACACCAAGTGAGAAGACTGGAGTTTGACAATTACCGAAGGTGTCCAATGCCTTTAAAGCACACATCACTTAAAGATTTGTCTTCACTTGTTCTGCCAAAACGTATTTGGGAAGCAATTTACCCCTAATTAGGGTTTTAGTTGAAGTGAATTCGGTTTTTCTGATGGCAGTTTTGATGTTTTTTTTACAATGGGACAGGCTGACTATTTTGGTTGAATACTCCAGATCCTAATAGAATGTTGATGAAATAATCATGTTTTACATGTTTGTCCAATATTATCATTTGCAGGAAAACAGCAAAAATGCCTCGTCAGGTTTTCCTTTTTATATCTCTTTCCCGACTCATTTGTGCTTGCCAAGCAATATTCTACATTTAAATTAAAAAATTCTTGCACTGGCAGCGTAAGGCATTGATTTATGTTTTTAAAGGGCTGTGTTGCCTCGGATTGGGTGATTTAAAAATGTTTGATAAAAAGTGTTGGTTATGAATTGAATGTTGTTGGAAAGATGTTTTTAAACAAGAATGTTTTGATCCACACAAGTATGCCTCGAAATTGTGTGGTTTTCCCTTTATTTCATGATCTAACGAGGTCCGCCATTTTGTAGAACCAAATTTTTTACTCCACAAAATGGTAGACGGGTGCATACTTTTGAGGCATTTTTTTATTGATCTTATAATCTACTTTTAAAATATCTTTCCAATCGACAAATGCTTTCAAAAATGTATTTATTCTCCACAGCCCCCAATTCAACCATAGAGCAAGTTCGTCCTAACAATAATTCTAAGCAAAATGTTGCTTTTTAAACACTGAAAGTCCAACAGACAACCCCCCCCCCCCTTCCCCTACCTTGAATTTATATACAGACACTACTAGTTGGAATCAAATCCACAAACCTTTATTTTTAATAATAATAATAATAATAATAATGATAATGCAAATTTATAAAGCGCCCATCCATGAAACATGCTCCTGGGCGCTTGATAAAACCCAATAACAATAACGATCCATACAGTTTTACAAACCTTAGGGAAAATACAGTTAACAGGTAATTATACTTAGTACTAATTAAGATATAATAAGATGTTTGGTGGTTTCAACAAGCATGTTTAAAAAATTGTTTCTTTGTTTATTTGTTGCTTCTTATTTCTGTATGTAAGAATGCTCTTGGCTTTAACTTCTTCTGTCAGGGTCATTTATCCTATAAGTAGATGCAGAGCATAGACCTTGCTCCTTGCTGTTATTGTCTGCTTTATGACCCAAGGAAAGGGAAATATTGGTCATCAGCTCTGCAGTAATGACCTGCATATTAGCTCTGTAATCCCTGCTCAGTCGCCCTGGGATTGCTTTTCCTTAACAAATGTTCGTTATCTCCTATGTGAGAGAGAAATGCATAAAAATGCTGTTTGTTTTTATTCATTTACATGTGGTTAAGAATTTTTGAGGGCAATTTGTAAGATTCAGAAATTTACAGATCACCTTTTTAACAGTTCCAGTGACCCTATTCTTTAATAGATGTTGAATTTGCATCAGGGGTTGTGTTTTACTCTTAACACCAGGTACACTGATGTGTATTAATCATGGTATACTCCATATTTGTATAAGTCCTGTGAAAAATGTTCATTTTGTGTGTGAAATCAGTGCTGTATTCTGGTTCTTGTTGACCGAGTCCTATTCCAAGTTCGACTCCGGTTGTCCGAGTCCGAGTTCCCTGATGTACATGCCAGTCTGGCAGAGTGGATATCAAACTTTCATCAAGTACATACTTTTTGAGTGCCTGATGGACATAGTAGCTGTAATTTTCTCAAGATAAACATAAATCATGTGCTTTGATACCTCTCCAGCACTAAGAATACTATTCTTAGACATTCCTTGTACTATATTCCTTGTACTATAGTCCTTGTACTATATTCCTTGTACTACATTCCTTGTACTGTATTCCTTGTACTATATTCCTTGTACTATATTCCATGTACTATATTATATAGCTCCAGAGGTTACCAAAAACTGGAAGTTGCATCATTATTGAATGTATTTTCTCATCTCCAGGCTCCGTGGATCCCAGGTCAATCCTTATCTCAGTGTTCCTAGTCCTGTGTATCGGACTGTACATCGCTAAGGTATGCTTCAACATCTGGATGGGCTATATCCCACCCGCCTATGATGAATTCACAAATATTGAAGACCAAGCTCCGTCTGCAGATGATGATGCAAAGGTGAGTGTACCATGCTTGAACCAACAAAGTTCAGGCATGCAACTTTTCAGATGATCAGCTGATTTCCTCTTTTTTCTTTTCAAAACGGTCCCTTAGAAAACTGAAAACACTTTACAAAAGTTAAGTGTGATCAGCCATTTCCTCCTTTTTTTATGAGAGAGTTGCAAGTCTGAGAGTTGTTGTGATTCGAACTGTTTCAATCGGGACAAACTTGGGCCATGTCAGAATTGGCAGCTGGAGCTACGGCTACGGCTTGATCACTAAAGGAATATGCATTGAATCATATGATGCTCTTAGCAACAGCCACAGCCGCAGCTGCTACTTCATACACAGACTTGCCCAGATTGGAATATTGATTGCCTACAATTTGGGAAGTCCTAGGACAGTAAATAACAACCAAGCCATCTCGTCTGCGATGAATGTGCATAATACCCAAATTTGGAAATTGCTGTTTTATGATCACCACCTTACTATTCCATCTATTAAACATATCAATATATATATTTGGTTTATTTTTGGTAACACCATGTGTGTGTATCTACTTGTCAGGTAGATGTTGTTCTTTTGATAACTTGTCTTGTTAATCTAATTATCCATTTTCAGTAATGTGTTTTTACTGTTTTTGATGATAATGTTTTTCTTCCAATTACGATATCATCTCTCAAGGTTTTGAATGATTCTTCTTGCTTACATCCAGAACGCTGCTCTTCTCTGCCCTTTTCAAACCTTTCTCAGTCAAATTAAGCTCTTTGCTTTTCTCTCATATATAACATGTATAAACAGGGCTTGATTGTTACCATTTTGTGTAGCTTTATGTTTTTACCGAACAGTGTGGCTTGCATTACTACTCTTGCCATGTTCATCTACGTCATGACATGACACTTGGCCAGGCAGTTAGGGTTGATTTATTGTCTCACTTGTCTTCATTAGTGCCTTGATGAAAATGTTATGCTGGTATACATGTATATTTGTTTGACATGCTTTTTACTGTTCATGTATAGGCCTATTTATGAATTTATAGAAAGTTTTATTTATGTCAGTGATCACTGTGTTGTCTGTTTCCTAATGGAATGGTGCTATATAAAAGCCCACTGTTATGTTTGTATATAACTCTAAATATAATAATAAAATAATAATAATATGTAAGGCATATGTTTAGCGGCAAATCAATCTGAGAGATGTTCAAGCCACAGAGACAATGTACACCAAAACAAAACATGTTTCAGAGAGATGATTAATTTGTAAAATTATTATTTTTGTTTTTGTCATTAAGTCTAAGACTATTCCTTCATGTGTAGTGTGAACTGTAACTGTGCTGTGTGGGGATGTTAATGTAAGAATAAGATAAACTATAGTAGTGTTATAGACTGTGGAAATGTCTCCCTCGGTCCTATTCCAAGTACATGTAGTTGGTATTATTATATAATTCCGTCTGAGGTTACAAAAATTCTTACATGTGATATTTAAGTCAAGTCAGGCAAGTAGTAAGTATTATTATACAACTCTGTATAGATTACAAAACTTATTACATGTGATGTTTTAAATAAAGTTGGGCATCCTTGGCATACTTCTGAAATACTCTTTTCTTTCTTTGTTTCGTCTTAGAACTTCATCCCGGATGTGCTTCAAGAGGAAAGGGACGTCACTACCGTCGAGCCAGGAGAAGCTGCAACCAAAGGGATTGCAGCCCCCAAGCACGCATACGGCACCATGGATGGACCCACAAGCGAGCGCATACATTACACGCACAGGGACACGCCGGATACGTCCGATGAAGAATGATGGGAAGAGGTGGAGAGAGATGCTGACCATCTTTTCCCACGGCAGAGAAACGGTTGCCATGGGGGAAACACAAAGGTAATACTGATATGCAGGGGGTGAGAAAGTGTCTAATTGAAGGACAGAGTTATTGGAAAACCCAAAAAACAGACTTGTTTAAAAACGACAGAGGAATAAAGCTGAAACCAAAGTGGTGTGTTGACAAGTTTACGGCAATATTGCTCGGTGATGCTTGGGATGGTGAGGGGAATTCTTAAAGAGCACCGTGCAATGTTAGAAAGTTAGAAACGACCTTTCTTCCTTGTTGAGGGTTCAGGGTTTAGCTCAATCGTTTGTTAGATGGCCAATGGACTTGTTAAGGTATGTACCACAGATGAAAATGTAAAACTGTAGTTTTGCTACAAAGTATTTGAGTAGTTAATCTGCGGAATTTCTACTGAGAAATGTTGTTAAGGGTCAACAAATATGTAAACGAATTTATAAAAAGTAGTGATAATGTGGAGGTTTCTCGTACATGTAGGTACATATGTAACCATGCAAACCATCTGTGTATATATACACAGATGACCTTAAGAGTTGAAAATCAAGGTCTTACAGGGGTCATAGGTTGTTTACAAAGATCATCAAAGAGAGAAGCAGTATTCTAACAGAGTTTCGGAATGAAGTAGGATGTCTGTATCGTAGAATCTCGAAGTGGACATAAATATTGTGGGGGGTCATCAAAATCATCATAAAGGTCATCAAAATCATCAAAGTGGTTATCAAAATCATCAAAAAGGTTATCAAAAACCTTTAAAAGGTCATCAAAAATCTCAAAAAGGTCATCATAATCATCACAAATGTCATAAACATTCTCAAACGGTCATAAAAATCCTCAAAAAGGTCAGTACAATGCTTTAGAATTTTAAAGGAAACTTGTTTAAGGTTTAGTTTATCTATCTTAGGTGTTTCGGTTCCTTCACATTGAGCCATATTTTTCCCACTGTAGTCAGACAGGATAACTGGTAACTTTCTCAGATTGCAAATTTCTTCAATGAAGGCCTTCATTGGAGCTGCAAGGAGACTAGCCAATGCATTTCAAACTGGATATTAGATTCCTTGGTCGTGCAGTTAGATCGGCTTTATCTACTTTAGTATCACCAGTTTGGGAAATGCCTGCCTTGTTTATGAGATTTCACTTTCAGATATTCGATTAACGGATTTCAAAATCTGCCGGACCCGCCTTGCCAAGATTGACTAATGGTTATCAAGAGCTTAGGTTAATTCAAAGCACATTTTGCTGACCTTTTCTAACCAAATAAAGGTCATGCACCGGGGATTAAGCCATAAACTAATGCAGTGTACATGATTGAACACGTCTCCCAACCCCAGAGTGCTGACTCTTGCGGTACATGAAACGGTTACAGGGGTTGAAAAGGAATGTACATGAAACGGTCAAGGAGGTACGTGCAAGTATGAAATGGGTCAGTTGAATAATTACGAGGGACAGGTAGGAAGTATGGTGGCACATAGGACGGTCAATTTAGCGGTAAACACTTCATTCACCTCAGAGTGAAGTCAGTCACGTTTTAGGGACAATGTTGATGTGAAGGTTGAGCGTTTACAGGCGGTGTACCTCGGAGTTGATTGCAAATGCATGAGCGTGAAATTTGTATAAAAACACAACTTAACAAACTCTGTACATACACTTAAACAATGGAAAGTGTCAGCTTTTCTACTGTTGCTCAAATGGGGATAAAGTTTGAAGCATTAATCAGGACTTATTTAAGATTGTTTTTATGTCAAAATGGTTTCACAAAATTGTCTTACATTCCATGCTTCCTTGAAAAAAATCATAGTTATATAGTTAACGGATTTCAAAATCGATTAACGGATTTCAAAATTATAAAGAGAAACTAGTAAACCGCAGTCATGTTTAATACATACTTTGGTTAGTCAGTACATTTTACAATCTTTCATCCACGTCAAATATTGGATGATGTTTTGCAAAGAAAATAACAGGAAATTTTGTATGATGTATAAACTATGTAAGTAAACATTTCATTATTATTACAAAACACAGAAACAATAGTGCTGAATATAAAGTAGGAATGAGTTTGTTCTTCAAAATAAACATGTATGTATGTCAACAATGTAACTATAAACTTGGTCACATAGATAGGCAGATGCCATAGGCTGCATATATGGAGTTCTGCATTTGTAACTGTCCTATTGGTATTGATGCAAACATTTCTAAACAAAAGTGATATTACAGTTATACTAAGGTCTTACAACACAGCCACGGTTAAACAAAGATGGTAAAAAAATACTACAATACTATGGTTTTACAACACAGTCGCCTTTAAACAAAGGTGGTATTACACTATTCATTATTAAGGTCTTACGACATAGCCACGTTTAAACAAAGGTGTTATTACACTATTACAATATTAAGGTCTTACAACATAGCCACGTTTAAACAAAGGTGTTATTACACTATTACAATATTAAGGTCTTACGACATAGCCACGTTTAAACAAAGGTGGTATTACACTATTACAATATTAAGGTCTTACGACATAGCCACGTTTAAACAAAGGTGTTATTACACTATTACAATATTAAGGTCTTACAACATAGCCACGTTTAAACAAAGGTGGTATTACACTATTACAATATTAAGGTCTTACGACATAGCCACGTTTAAACAAAGGTGGTATTACACTATTACAATAATAAGGTCTTACGCTTCAACCGCGTTTAAACAATTGTGGCATTGATGTACTAAAATGTCTCGCAATCACAGCCAAGGCTGGAAAAGTCTTTGATTACTAACAGCACCACCTGAACTACTTATAAAGTCAAGTAATTTGTATATAGATGTACTCTGGAATAACAGACTATTTGTGTTGTTTTAGTTTTACTAAAGCTAATGGGGGATTTAACAAATTATATATACCCAGTACTTTCACAGAGTTATGCGGGGGTGGGTGGGGGGTTGAGAAAAGCATTGAGTTATGCAGAAAGGAACACAATTCAAAGAAACTGGGCTTAATGTATTGTACTAGTGTTTTTCAACTACAAAATCGTCCAATAATCAAGTTTGTATATAGTACTGAAGTGTGGTAGAAAGGGCTCTATTATCACATCATTTTCAACTTAAAAGTTGAAACTTAGTGCTAACAAGATTGGGAGAAAGTAGACTGATACCAAGACACTGCTCTTTCAGTTTGAGAACTGCATTCCATTAGGTACTAGACATAACTCCCACCCATGCATAGTCAATCAACCATCATAGTAGACACACTATGAGTTCTCATCTTAACTATGTAAATAACTGTGTTATCCATTCTTTCAATTGTTTTAGGTTGATTGTGTAATGACTTAATCAACTTGGTGTCAAATTAACACCAGAATATAAATTAGGGGGTATATAGACTTAGTTAACAATTAGTGCTAACACTTGAAATTAAAATGTCAACTATTTTCTTAAACCCTAATCCTAGCCTGTAAATCACCAAGGGTTTGTCAGACAATAAGCCTTTTTGAGATATGGCGGACACAATGCTACAACACTGTAAAGTTGTGGTAAATTTGTGCGTATTGACCATAGAAATAGAACGTATGTTATTCAGTGAAGTGCGCATTTTAGGCGACGCAGCGTTTACACGTAAACCTAATGACCACCAACATGGTGAATGCATAGATATAGAAATAAAATAACTAGATCGGCCGCGCGTACATACGCGCCATTGCCTGTGTAGAAAAAGTTTTTGTTCGCCATGGACGCGGTAAAAATTTCACGTTCGAAAGGCGACGCGCGGAAAATGCACACGGGAGATAGGCCTTTGACGCGCTAAATGTCACGTGCTGACGGCAAAAAGTCACGTGCTGACAGCAACGCACAGAAAATGTACACGGGAGATAGGCCATGGCGGCCCCCATGCCAGAACCCGCGTGTGTACGCGCGGCCGATCTAGTTATTCTATTCTATATCTATGGGTGAGTGTGGCATCAGTCGCGGCGTGTGACGCGCGCGTATCTCGTCCGCCATACCTCAAAAAGGCTTGAGAGGGCTGGTGTCAGAACATAGAGCAGTCACCGCTGGAACAGTATTGGAAATTTTATTTTCAGAAAAATTTCCCCTTGCAGTCTTCGGTGTGGGATTGAAATTGAAAACCAAGATGGCTGCACCCAACGTTCTTGGTACCAACACCTAAGTAAACAAAGCACTGTGTTTTGATTAAATCTACACTGTGCTTTTCTTACTGGTGAGAAGGCAGTTTGGGAGTTCCGAGGTGGCAGCTTATTTACAGAATCCATAGCTAACGAAACACATGCTCAACCTCAAAACTCAATTATATAACTTGAAGAGTGGGTAGCTTCTCCCTCCATGTTGCAGTTCCATACCGAATTTCAAATCAGATGATTTTTTTTGATTGATATCAAAATATGTTGAATGATTTTAATGTTAAAGGCATTGGACACGTTTGGCAATTGTCAAAGACCAGTATTCTCACTTGCTGTATCCTAACAGTGACACTATGAATAAAATAACAACTCTGTAAAAATTTGGGCTCAATTGGTTATCGAATTTCCAAGAGAATAATGAAATAAAAAATACCTTTGTTGCATTACTTTGTGTGCTTTCCGGTGCACAATAAAAGGCTTCAGCGGAAGGCTTTTATTATTTTTTTCAAAAACTGTGTTACTTCAGAGGGAGCCGCTTCTCTCAAAATTGTGTATACTATCAACAGCTCTCCATTGCTTGTTACCAAGTAAGTTTTATGCCAACAATTTGTTTAGTAATTACCAATATTGTCCAGTGCCCTTCAGATATATAACTCCAAAATGTTGGGTTATCCGATTACTATATTGAAACATGGAAAACTACTACTGGAGATTTAAATTGCGAAATCTTTTTTTCATATAATGTCTCTTGAACTACATTACTCCTATGGATAGTGCCATTAGGAACAGTCTAGACCATTTCAAAGGGTTTATATATCCATACAAATTAAATTACTGTGGCTTATATTGTCGTCTACTACTTTGAGGTTATATGATAAATTTTACTCTAATAATGTTATATACTGTCTCTGTCTCTCTCTCTTTCTGAACTATTCGGTTACTGTTTGGTGATTCTTGATCGTAAGATAAAAACATAGCCAAGGAAGATTAACATTCCCAGTTTTGGCAAGATACTTAAGTCAGTGGTTAATCTCTGGGGGCTTGTGGTAGTTCACAAGCCTCATATGAAATCATTATAACATTATATTCATATCATTGTGATAGTTTAGAGAAGTCATGGATAAATACTTTGCATTCATTCCGTTTTGTAAGAAGTTTTAAGAAAGAGGAATGTTAAGATATGGTCCTCTGTGTGGATTTATAAGATGAACAGTGAAATGCAAATTAAGGTTAATAATATTATATTATGTACTACAGATATGATGTATTATCTTTGAGAAGGAATTTGCTTGGTACACTGCAGATGTTTGGTTGGTAAGCAGTACGTTTGCAACAACTTACCGTATGTTCCATTCCAGTTCAATTTCACCTTTGTGTACAGCCACAATCTTTGATACACTTTTGTAACGAAGGCACAAAATGAACAACATATAAATATTGAGTAACTGTTTGCAGATTTTGCATTCGACAAACTCAAGCACTTGTTTATTCATCATTGACTCAGCGATTGTTAATTAATATAATAAATAACACCGTGAGATATCTGCTGTGTTCAGTGGGTTTTCAAACTGTTAATCTTTAAATGAACATTAAACAAATATGTTATTATTGTGGCTGTGCAACTGGTCTGCAATACTGTGTGATGAAAAATGGTATTCGATGAAAATATAACTTGTGTTGGGAGTACCAGACTCACGAACATGACTCATCGTTTACCGTTCACAGTCGTATTTATTTCCCGAACTCGGCCTAGTACTTTTGAGTTCACCGGAATGAAACCACTTGCCAGCAACCAATGCCGACAAATAGACCTCTACATGTGATATGCCGACGGTCTGCCTACTTGCATATTATTACGCCCTGGGAACTGTACCTCAGTATGAATACATGGTAAAATGTGAAAGCATGGTGTCTGGCCCAAAATTAATGAGCTGCTGATGAGAAATTAGCCTGCTTCACTTGATAAGCTGCCCTACTTTGAAAGCTGTCTTCATATAATGAAAAAGGGAACCAGACCTGCAACGAAGAGGTACAGTGGTCGGTTAGGATTCTAACATATGTACACCGAACCATATCAGTGCTCCACTAACAACATTATAAAGTAATATTCATGAAAATAGCTTGTTTATGTATGACTGTACGAACTTGAACTTTTTATGTTTAGCTTTAAATTAGTTTGAGGGTTATCTGCTGATAATCAAACTTATTTTATTCTAATAGGTCACATTATTTGATATATGATTAATATTATTAATTCAGCTTAGCCGACTGTTTTTGTTGTGACATTGTGGATCCAGATATTTTCTTTTTAGGCTCTCTGAATGTCATTACTTATTATCGATGTATATAGACAGGAAAAGGTAGAATATTTTAAACAGTATTTAGATGTGTTTTTCCCAATTTAATAGTACAGATTTATCGTGCAATACTATTGTAAAGGCTGTTGTAACATTGTTTAGTGAGTATTCATTTTGTGTGTATATTTTGCTATGATTTTTAATGTAAGTATATTGGAGTGTACAACACAATATGCTAATATAATTGTTGTAACTGCTATTTTTCTCATGTACTGCTGCCTATATTATACGATGATGAATAAAAGCGAGAAATGATTGAATCTCAAAAACCTAGACTCTTCCTCGAGACGTTTACACTTCTCTTTTCTATCCAGAGCTTTTAAAAAAAAAAACAATTCCAGGAAGAAATTCCTGGTAGATTTTTTTTTTTTTTCACTTAAAGCCATTATACACTTCAGGAACAATTTGTTTTTTTAAAGTTCACAGATTTACAAATAATTTACAGGGTTTACCAAAAGTGTCCACTGGCTTTAAAGACAACATTTGTTTTTCTTCTTCTTCTTATTGATCTCTATATACTTTTTTTCTTGCGGAAACGCTTGTCATTGCAGAAGGATTGCATTCGATAAATTAGACGTGACGTTACACTATATAACATAGAACGCGTTGTTGTCATCTCTGGCCCGGTTGAATCCAGAAGTGAGTACGTGTGTGTTCAATCCCTTCCGAGTCAGAGTGTCATATCAAAGCTAACACCAAAAACCGGTAGAATGTCATAAATTAAATTGCAAGATAGTAAATCCCGCTATATGTACACCACACGCTCAAAATGTTGTTCGTGTGTGCACATCACCCCAAACATTGCTTTGGTGGGGGGTTATTTTAACAGTTCGTGTGAACGGCGACGTAACCAAATCTCAAAGCCATAGTTGAAGCATAATATAACATGCTATTGAGTTTACCTAAAACGTACTCCGACAAAATGTCACTTAATGGAATTCAAGTTATATACTGCTTTTACCAAAGCCCACCATGTTAACGGCTAAAGTACGTGAATAACAACGATCTCAATCACAACTCAGGAAATCTTGTTATGGATCTTGTGGTGGGCCTGACTTCGCAGAATCTATATCTAAAAGCAAGATACCTTATACATGATGGCAAATGATGACTGCATCAATACATTTCGATCTTAAGTACAGTATACAGCCCCGCAGACCTAAAACTTGTTATCGTAAAATCTCGTGACACTTCAGCGATAAAAAAAGCAGTTCATTCACACACACGAATAATAGCCCGGCCCCTATTTGTAGACCATCTTCAGCCGCAAATCTCACTTTGAAAGCCATATATTTATTTATTAAGTCAAGTGCGAAAGTCTGAAGCATGCCATTAAGCAGCGCTCGATAACTCCTTAGGCCTAGCTAATATCGCAATAGCCCACGCCCAAGTGACATATGATATAACAAACATTTCGCATCAGGCATATTATAGAAGCCTCATTAATTTAATCTAAAAAATATCTCGTTGAAACCTGAGCCTCGACATTCCAATAATTCGTCATGATTTTTATTTAAAGAAATAGGCCTCGAGCTATGATCACGCAGCCCTGCATGAAACTATTTCTTTTACAATTGCATGTAGCCTACTGATTTTTAGACCTATTAAGACACTAGACGCTTTTGGTAATTGTCAAAGACCAGTCTCCTCACTTGGTGTATCCCAGCATAGGCCCCTATGCACAAAACAACAAACCTGTGAAAATTTGAACTCAATTGGAAGATGCGAAATAATAATGGAAGAACAAATACCCTTGTAACACGAAGTTGTGTTCTTTCAGATGCTTGATTTCGGGTCCTCAAAATCTAAATCTGAGGTCTCGAAATTGAAATTCGTGGAAAATTACTTCTTTCTCGAAAACTACGCTACTTCAGAGGGAGACACGTTGCCTTGGATAGGGCGAGTTGAAGCTATACAAACGCCATCTTGTGGAGTCAAATTTTTGACTCCACAAAATGGCCGACCGTGTTAGTTCGCAAAGTAAAAGGAAAAGGGCGCAATTTCGAGGCATATTTGTGTTTCTACTTTTGAAACATTATGTCTAACCATAATGCATTTAACAACAAACGGTTAGAAACACTTTTTACATATACAAACTTGCCCTATCTATAACGAAAACGTGTCCCTTTAAAAAGAAAGTTTGCTCCACAATAAATACCGCTACTCCATGCATTTTCATTATTGTCAGTATGCTACAGTTCGTGAAATGCTGCAAGAAGAACTTTATTGACTCAAATAGTAGCTCGTGTCTATGGTGCTCGTGTTGTGTTACAAAACGGTTCCATTTTAATACTTTAACCTTACCAAGTAAAGTTACTGTGTGTTTTCTTGACAGACATGTGAAATAGTTGTCGCCTACATTAAGGGTGCTACATTTTGTACGTTCAAATGGGTGTGTAGTAGTTAATTATACATTCTTGAAATTTCAATAAATAGGCCTAAACCATCTGGCAGCCTGTGATAAGAGTTATGTCAATCAGAAGGGAAATTGTCTCTTGATGCTTGGCATTAATAGGAATTGTTATACGCAGCGAGATTTCAGACTGAAACAAAATATAATGTGTTCATTCTAGTCCTTGCGTGTTTGTCCACTGAAGCCCTACAACTTTTATAGTTCCGTAGAGTTATAATTCTTAATATGGCGGTCATCTTAATGAATAGCTTGTGTTTTGAAATGGATTTTGGTTTTGAGTTTTGTCAATTCATACGTTTTAATCTTGCTACGATTGAGCTGCTTTAGCAGAAAATATTGCTTGCCACATTTCTGATAAGCAGTGATGGTGGTTAGGCTGGTTAACTTTTTATCTGGTAAGCATTATTTGATTGTGTTTAGCTGCTTTTCGCTCCATGAAATTGGACCCAGGTGGTTCACATCGGCTAATACCAGCCGTGCAAAGAATTGATAAAAACTCCCGCACGCGTCATTTATGCAAAACGCATAGTTGTGCGTTAAAACAATCATTGCACGTAAAGATGGCCGTCCTAACACCGTGTGCCACATGGGAACTATCTGTACAAATTACATGTATTGAATTCTGATGTTAAACCATAATGACTGGTACTTTGTCACGTGTAACTGTGTCGTACGAAACGCGGTAATTAACCCGATAATTCTTAAGACACGATGCACCGAACATCAGCATAATACAACGGGATGCGTTTTATTTACAGCTGTGTGCAATGGTCCCATGGCGATGCAATACCCATGATTTAAGGATTATAACTTGAATGCACTAAACACTATTGGTAATTATTCAAAACAATTGTTAGCATAAAAACTTACTTGGTAACGAGCAGTGGATCACTGTTGATAATAGAAAAAAAAACAATTGTGAGAAACGGCTCCCTCTAAAGTAACGTATAATTTGTTAGAAAGAGGTTAATTCTCATCCCATGTTTAGGTTTGTTCGTCATCCCATGTGGGTGATACTATCAGGTCATGATATTATCAGGTCTACCCTAAAGGAAAGTGTTCCTTCGAAATTAATGCCCGGTTATTTGAGACAAATATTGTGGATTCAAGTGTGTAACTGATGTAAGAAAATATGCATCGGGGATAATAAGTAGTGGTTTGGATAAATGCTGTTTTGAATCATGCATCAAATCCACAGAATACTTGGATGGGATTCGAACCCACGACAAGATTAATGTTTAAGGCATAATCTGGGATAATTTAACCCTTCCCCTAAATTAACAACTATTGTTATTCGATATTCAATATCGGAGTCAGTGCTCGCATATAGGCCTACCACACCGTTTTTAGTTCATGCCATAATAAAATGGGGATCGAACCGATCGTATCTCAGTTTGAACAGCATCATATGCTAATGGAATACACCATAGTTATTCCAGAGCTCTGTACTCTGCGAATTGTTAAATTGATTTACAGGTTGGGTGTCTACAAAACTAACCTAGCATCTTAGTCCACATCAAGCTAGTTTAGTCTACTCTGCTACCAACCACCGTTCCTAAAGCACTCTTTATTCATTTTGTGATCGTCTCGAAAGAGATGAATGGAATTATTGGGTACTAAACTTCCTCCTATTCAGGCCTTTCGTGCAATAAATAGCTTTGTTAACCCAGTTTACCCAAAAATCAATCGTTCACACTGTCTGGCAATACACTTGCCCTATTTCTTGAGATTGGGTATAGACTCAGCTAGACGGGTTGGCCTAGGGTAAATTTCAAACCAGAGCACGCGTTGTTCCTATGCCCCATGAGTCACCCACACATCATAATTGCTTCTTCGAAAGAAATTTACTGCTTCTCAAAAAAGTATCATCGTCTTGACGAAAAATATTGTTGTTTGTGCTAAATCGAAAAGCAAATTGGTGAATTCCCTCTGCGCGAGTCACCGTCCCTCAGGTGGTATGTATCGTGAACACTGCAGAAGGTGGTGAACATGAACCCCACCAGGCTCATGTCTGCATCAATATCTGCGACCACACCTTACTGTTAACGAAAAAGCCTTTGCACACTGTTAAAGGAAAAGTCTTGATTATCCAATATAGACCTACTAGGTCTATATTGGACGGCAAATCCCGAGCTTTTGCCAACCGAGGTTGTAAAACAATGGAAAGCCATAAATGCAAAGCAAAAACAGATAGATACTGTTTAAAACAATGTTACACAATTAATATTCAAACATCGTGTGGAATGTGTTGCAACCAATCATAGTGGAGGTATTTTATTTAGTTGAAAGTTTTGCAGACTCATATGGCGGTCGATGCCAACCTGCGCAGTTTGTTTTTCAACACTATGGAAAGGTCTATTGTTGGAGCAGAACGGCCTTAGAGTTGCTGCCCATCCAAAGATGGTAGTTTTCTCACAGAGGGTATCAAGGCAACGTTTTCCTTTAGGCTTTCCACAAGTAACTGTCCGGTTTCAAAGAACGTGTTTTATGAAAATATTATTTTGGAGGAAAACTGCAATTAAATCATGTTGGACTTTGATGGGACCCTGTGATGAGCAATATGATTGAGCATTTACATTGTTGTTGAAGGCAGTGGACACTATTGGTAATTACTCGAAATAATTATCAGCATAAAACCTCACGAGTAACGAGTAATGGAGAGAGGTTGACAGTATAAAACATTGTGAGAAATGGCTCCCTCTGAAGTGACGTAGTTTTCGAGAAAGAAGTAATTTTCCACGTATTTGATTTCGAGACCTCAAGTTTAGAATTTGAGGTCTTGAAGTCAAGCATCTGAAAGCACACAACTTCGTGTGACAAGGGTGTTTTTTTCTTTCATAGTTATCTCGCAACTCAGACGACCAATCGAGCTCAAATTTTCGCAGGTTTGTTATTTTATGTAAATGTTGAGATACACCAAGTGAGAAGACTAGTCTTTGACAATTACCAATAGTGTCCATTGTCTTTAAAAGAATTTTACAAAACATTTTCAGACATCAAAATTTCAATTTCATGTCCTCTGTCCGAAATAAAATGCCATACACATTATCAATCAAGATGAAATATCAGACGAGAGTTGCTGGCGTTCCGTGCCGCTGCACTAATTACAAACCAACGGAGTCTGCCGACTGACCATGGTCAAATGTCGTCTGTAAGTTATTAGCCTTCTCCGATGTAACAAGGCCGGGGCTGGCGGGGCGCGAGGCCGGGGCAGCGTCTTGCAAGACGACCCGCTGAACTCGTAATATCGAACTAGATTCAAATGTCACGATCGTAACTTGAGGGTTGCTATCGAGCCGATCGTGCCCACTGAGATATAATGTCCAAATTCGGGCAGTGAGTGGTGTCTTTTTTTATATAAAAGTAAACGTACAAAATGCGAGGGAGATATCTTCGAGAAATCAAATTTCTTTTCTAGCTTTTACATTTAAGAAGTGCACAATTTAAAAACCGTGGATAGTATAATTTTCTACACAGAGACATTGCCCGTACGAGGTCACGGATTTGGTTCCTTGGGCTCATTGTGCGGCGTTGGATTGGGCTCCCTGAGCTGAATACGATTGGAGGGAGCTCCTTGAGAGGATTGGAGTGGGTTCATTGGGCTCCAAGATTAGGATTATTGGGCTCTTTGATGCGTAGGATTATATTGGGTCCTTTAGTAGGACTAGTTTGTTATCTCGCGTGTGATTTATTGAGCTCCGTGTTGAATTGGGCTCCGTAACTATGGGATTGGATGGACTGCTCTGTACGAGATATTTTAGTCATCCCCTTTCGACAACTCGTCACCTCAAGTCTTCGTCACTCACCATGAAATAGTTAGTCTATCCCTCCAGCCACTCTCGTTACCGGTGCTCGCGAGAGAGTCCTTCATTTCGTACATAATAAGACATGGATGAAGTAAATAACGACTTCATCCAGGTCACGTTTTTGGTCGGTCCACACGACCGGTCTTTACTCGGCGGAGTAAGTGAGTGGAACGGGTACGTGTGGTATGGTCTCCCGCCAGGGAAACACCGGGTTGTGTTTCGTAATAGTATATTGGGTTACTATTAAAGGAAAAAATATGCAGGTATTTGATTATTAGATGTATTTTTGATTCTTATTTACTAAGTGTTTTGTTGCTTATTTGGTAGCAAAGGGCAACCGATGTTTACACTCTAAAAACTCCCGGGTCAGAATTGACTCGGATGTGGGTCCCAAGGGGCTCTAGGTCAGTTTGACCCGGAATCCGTGTCATTGTGACCAGAATTTTTTTTTAAAGTGGGGATTTTATCTAAGCTAGGGCTAGCAATTGTTGTCAGGGTGTTGCTCAAAAACGGCCCACATATTCCAATGGTGTGAAGCGGTGATCCAGCCATAGCCGGTGTCAGATGCAATTGTGTCCGCCATGCAATACTGTCCACTTCGGACACTCTTGCACATGCATTCGTGTCCGGGGCGCGTATGCATAAACCGTCCGGCGGACCGGACATGTACTACATGACTGTACATGCACTAAACCTACGTATGAATATTCATGTATTTTATGATAGCAGCGAATACTCAACGGCCGAACATTTCCCATGCACTTAGCTTGTAAAAAAAAAGGCGAACGTGTTCCGTCGACCAAGGGCGTTTAATTTCAAGGACGGTTTTGCACGGGGGCGGACCAGACTGCATATGCAAATGTGTCCGGGCGGACACAATTGCATTATGCAGCAGCTTCCAGGCGGACACGATTGCATATGCAAAACCGTCCGGTGGACATTATTGCATGTGCAATAATGTCTTCCGGATAGTATTGCATAGAGGACATAATTGCATGCGACACCGGCACGCACAAGCAGTCAATTGGGACACGTTCGGCATCGTTTTGAATGCCTATTGTTGAATTACTGATGCTGTAACGCATGTTTCGTTTTTTATACAAATACCGTTTTGCGCTCGAAACTTACCGGATTTTTATGCGACTTTGCCAACTTTTTAGGCCTCAATCAAATTCCGAGATCTCATAAATTTTTAACCATATTTCACGGTTTAACGAAAATGATGCAAACTATGTTTTTCTTTTTTTTCTTTTTTTTCTTTTTTCTTTTGGTAAGCAAATAAATGCCTTATTGGCACTGACCATTCAACCAACTGTCACTGCATTGTTCAAATGTCATATATTTAAATGTAATTAGATGTTTCGCATCGGGACGGTTTAATATAGTTTGATGCCCGAACATGAAAATTTATCCTTACTTAATTATTTCCAGGAATTATTGAAGCCCCGTAGTTTTTGTCATTCCATATCAGTGTGTATGCCCAGAAAATCTGCACTTGGAATCGAACACAAATCAATTATCACAGTATCGTTTATGATCAACAATCCACGTTACTTGCTGACGTTGCAAACACATAGGCACAATACTCATGTTCAAATTTTCAAACTTCGAAAGCATTTGCTGGACAGTAGGCGATAACAAATTATTATGTTCTAAAACACTCAAGGACCAATGGAAATCCGATTACATTTGCGAAAGTTAAATAGTCAAACCAATAATATACCTCAAAACATCGTATAATTCCAATTAGTTCGTTTCTACGACTGCGGATGGAACAATGTGTTTTCCCCTCACCAAAATGTATATTCCTATAGGTCTTTCAGCGCGAGTCAAATCAAAATCACTGCCTTCAGCATGGTATCTTCGTGTGTTTGTGCGAAAAGGCTTGCCCTTTTTTATTCCATGATGCGTGTTGTAGGTTTTGCAAAATCGTGACCATACATACACAAAGTCTGAATCGTGGCCGAACAAAACATAGCGATGTTTAAGATAATGGCTTAAATATGTATGCATACAGTGAAGCATACGCCCATGTAGGCCTACTTGTGAAGAGTTTGTTGTATTCAGGGTGATCTAGCAAGCAAAGAAAATCATAAACGGCAAAATGAAGTACTCAAATTTCTCAGCATACCACTTCAGTTTGTTGTATTCAGGGTGATCTAGCAAGCAAAGAAAATCATAAACGGCAAAATGAAGTACTCAAATTTCTCAGCATACCACTTCATTCCTTCGTGCTCTTCCCCCTTCGTGCATCACATGCAAATTCTCGATGCATTATGCCACTCGCAAGCGACCACCCACCCCTCAAGGTACGTGTAGTCAATGAGCGCGCTGCTAACCAGTAATTTCGAATATCCCCGTGGGGCACAAGCGAGGATTCGCGCCCCGTGCTGCAACCGGCTACGTACATAACCCTGGGGGTTGTGAACAGTGAATACGACTCAGAACCATAGGAAAGGTGTCCACACACATGATCAGTAATGTAGAATTAATGCACTGGGTTGTTATCCACTATCGGGCCTAGCAGGGTACGATAGCACAGCTTTGATATAAATATAACTACCACATGCGGCCCCTGCTGTATATACACGCAACCTGACTGATATCTCGTATGCATTGGCACTATATATTGGACATTACTCGCTAAAGCTGCCGAGTTGTCCACGCAGGCTGTGTTATGACTAGCTGTAATGTACGTAATACCTGTTGGATCGACGGCGTTGCTCTTTGTACAAAGGCCAAGGCTGATTATGTGCACTTGATTCCTCTTGGATTTACAGACCGTTAGAACAGCGTGGAACACCCGGCTTACGTAAATACATGCACAGCCTCACTTTACATTCAAGTGCACGGCATTTTGAAAGATTCGGCGCGGTAAACAAATGCATGTTTCTAATGAAAATGTTCCAGTGGTGTTCTTATCAGAGGTTGTGTTGAGGTGTGGACTTGTGGCCGGAACATAATAGACGCACGCGTGATATGACAAGGCGTTGCTTAAGTATCCCTGTCATTAATTACCCAGCTAGTCTTCATGCACTAGAAGGTGTCTCATCACCGGTTGTCTCATCTGCCCTTTCTTATGCCTCCTGACACGGGTATCTCGGAGGTGACAGATGTAACCTCCCCAAACCCCATGCGTCAAAGATAACCTCGTGTGTGCTCCAAATCATCAGCATTCTTCCTCGGTATAGCAACAACGACAGCCGTAGTCTTCACCCAAACTCCGGATAAGATCGTGTTCTTTCATCGTTTTTTTCTCTCTACAAATTGCCCTGTGGATTATTTTGGGAGTGTTTTTACCGTGGCGGCACCCGGTCGGGAGTCCCTAGCGTCTAGGCAAGCCGTCCGCTATGGGAGACGCTGGCTTTATTGCGGGCGTGGTGTTCGGTTCTGCAGCTGCGTTTGGATTCGTTGCTGCTTGTTTATACTCTGCCTACAAGGCTATCAGGCAAGTCTTATTACTTCAATTGTTATCTCCTTCCTATAAATCACAAATTATCAATATAATTTAATTATTTGTTTCAGGACAGGGTTATAGTGCTTTACAGTCATGTTTCACTCCATCCATTAGTGTATGGTACCCATGTCTTAGATTTAAGGTACCACTTTTCTTTTTTGGTGAAAAATACAAAATATAATATTCGTTACAAAAGTTTTCCCACCTTAACCTCTGGAGCAATCACCCCCATCACTCCATTGCGGTACCCCCTTAAAAATAAACTACTTGAAAAATTCAAACGAAAGGTCCCGCTCAAAAACCTGCCTCTCAGAGCAGGAAGTGAAGGGCCCTACCTTAAGACACTCAAACCATCGATGCGTGTACATTCATATACTCACACAGGCAACCTGTATGATTTCAAAGAGAAGGAAACCAGACTAAGTTCCTTGATTAATATTGATCCATGAGATTCTACGAGCGGGAGTCTAAAAGGAATGTGAAATTGTTGATTAAAGGGGAGTTTTTACAACCATAAGGTCTGGCTGGTTGTTAGTTTATCCATGCAGTGCTTGTTTGTTTGTTTGCTTGCTTGCTTGTTTAGATGATCTTCCCATCAAGGGAACTCAGCAAACTCCCACATGAGGATATAAACGCCAAGCTGGCAACAGCTAATCTCTCCCTTACAAAAATCGGTTTAACATCTATGATTATAAATTGCACATATCAATAAATTGTGATTCAGTTACTAGACGACAATACTTATTCTAGTCATTGTAAAACTGTGGTTAGACGGGGGATTGTTTAAATAGACGTTAAATTGTTTAAATAGATGTTAAATTTTGTCTGAGATAAAGAATGTTAGTTTTGGTTTTAACCACATCGGTGTATACGGTTAAAACCAGAATAAATTTGCAGTATTGTGTTGGTACAATTTGTTAAATTTTTAACCAAGATGATCTCAACAGGGTCATTTATTATTGCCAATATAAACACTTGCCATGTATATTGGTAACCACAATGTAATTGAATTTCATAGATGGAAATATACATACGGGGATAACGAATATTAATTTTTGTTTTACATACACCGATATGTGTTAGCACTGTATAATCAGTACTTTCCCGAGCTCTGTGAAAACAATATAACACCTTTTTTGAAAAGATGGATTTCGTTGCTTTGAGTCATTCAAAAGAGTCTATAGTTACTTATTCAAGCATGAGTTATGGGTATAACAAAGGCAGTTTTACCAAGAGTCGTCGCGCTCATTCACAATTTCTCTTCAAAGATATTATGCCCCCTTAGTATCTTTTTTTTAATTCACAACAATATCAAGATACAACCGCTGATAAAGCTACATAGACCAAGTCGATGTCTCGCACGTCACCAATACAACTCTCATTGCGTATAGACCTAGGCCTCCATACCGGAGACACATGCTATATCCTTTCAATTCATTCCCGCCATAACCGACTTTCTTGTACCGAAAGGTTACGTCGGCCATTATTAGCCAGCTTTTTTTGTCGGGCAACAATATTATCGTCTGCGAGCGAACAGTCTCCTGGGACTCCTTAAAAACACGAACGCACAAAAGCTATTCCCCAAACCCCTGCCGTTTCATTGTCGAGACGTTACGGTTATTATATGGTAAAGGCTATTGATAGCTCTCTGCTGGCTTTTAAAACGATACCAGAACATTGTCCGTTCAGTTTATTTAAGAAAATGTGTCTTCCGGTAGATACATTCCAATTTCAAGAGTCGCATTACCGACTATGACGCATTTCCTACATTTGAGAGTAAATCAATTCAATTCAATTATAAAAAAACGTTTATTTTTACACTCTTATACAAGATGAAATAATGTAACGAATCATAAAAGTCAAAGAACCAAATATTAAATTCATAGTAGATATAAAGAGTAGAACAGATCTGGAGAGGAGTGTGGAGGTTGGTTACGGAAATCCAAACTTGTGATACCAGCCCTAAAGGCCAAGACGGGCGGTCAAAGAGGCAAAAGATTAAGACAGACATTGGACTGGACAGACAAGCATGCTTACACGAAGAAAACTTTAATTATTTAGACATATATAACATTAATTATTGTTAAAATAAACAAACATTATTTTAAGAAAAATTAATACTATAAATGTCATTGAAGTATAGACAATGGTAATCGATCAAAAGCAATCCACAGTCAATCGATTAGTTTATTTTGGCATCCTAAAGTTGCATGATTTTAATTCTCAGTGGCGCTTCTTCTCTCCGCACAGCAACATCTCAATATGATTCTTCAAACAATATTGAGTAAATTAACCATAATAAATTACTCATGGTTATGTTAGTAATTAACTTACCATAAAGGGTCATACCACTACTCAATTCTAGCCTCGTTATTAATTTGTGTCTGAGATCATTAAGATGGCTAAAACTGTTGAGACAATGTGACATTCTAGCGGAGACGAGCAGATTATACTGTTCGAAACGCCAATACACCAAACTGAATCTTCTTAGGATCAACACTTCTCCCAAAAGAAGTTGGTTGTCATAAATTAAACAACGTGGCTGGAGCAATGTGCATGGCACACAAAATTCAAGTCCATCACAACACAACTCCATTGCCGAAAGACGGCAACAAATCTTATACAAACAATCGGTGTTGATGTTTATTTATATCCTAACCTACATTTTGTCTATACGCGAGAGAAATCACATCTGTTACGGTTTAAAGGACACTTGTTTTGATTAAAGTAAATTAATTTCAAGAGGAACAACGACATTGAAAACATGTGAAATGTGCCACTGCATGCCTTGCTGCTGATTGTGCCAAAATAATAAATGAAAGTTTGCATCTCGAAAGAGAGGGAAATTTAAATTAAAAATTCAGGTTATTGTGCAAGCATTGTTCTCCTACTTAGCTTCGACACAAAGAAATTAATTGAATGGTTCCATTCTAAAGATCACACAACAATATACAACTCCCCAATAACTTTTAATGACTGTTAATAGTGCCATTTGCACAATATTAATTAATGAATAATTTTCTTTAATTTTTTATATATATATATATTTGATTAAACCTAGAGGGATGACCCATCGCAAGCACAGCTGGTCATTTGGAACCGTCACATTACATACAAGTATTCAATAAGACTTGGCAGAGAGGGCACAAACAAGTAACTAATTACATGAATAACAACCAGACAGATTGGACAAAACCTGAATAAATTGATGAAATAGCACACCCTACCATACAATCACCTAATTACAAAAGCGAGAGAGAAAGATAGATAAGAAAAACCCCAGAAAAAAAGCTATACACGTGCACCGATCTACCACGGTATGTGTAAACCTTTTTACAAAAAGAGCGAGCTTTGACATTTCGTGACATGAGTCAAGATACTTCATGCACAATAATTTTTTTGACAAATTTAATTATATGTTGTATCATAGTATGATTTTGAAACATTGTGGTATCACAAAATGTTTTTAGAAAAATGAACAGCTGAACAGTATTTTGAGATTTGTCCCCTTTCTTTGCATAAAAAGTGGACAAAAACCGTAAGCTGCTAATTCCACACAAAATCTAAGCTTTGATGTTTTCCTCCGTTGTTGAACCATGCACAATCGTGCCTTCAGGAAATTCAACCTCTCTGGCTCTTTTGTAAACATGGGACTGTGATGTCATGGGTTACTCGTTCCGTTCATCAACACACTGAATATAATTATTTAGCGGTGCATTTTAAAGGCACTGGGCACATTTGGTAATTGCCAAAGACCAGTCTTCTCACGTGGTGTATCTCAACACATGCATAAAATAAACCTGTTATCTTTTTAGCTCAATTGGTCGTCAAAGTTGCGAGAGAATAATGGAAGAAAAACACCATTGTCGCACAAATTGTGTGCTTTCAGATGCTTGAATTCGAGACCTCCAAATCAAATATTATATTAGTGAGAAATTACTTCTTTCTCAAAAAGTACACGTTACTTCAAAGGAAGCCGTTTCTCACAATGTTTTATATTATCAACAGCTCTCCATTGCTCGTTACCAAGTAACAATTATTTTGAGTAATTACCTGCCAATAGTGTCATGAAATCGAATATAGTAACGACGGAACGGAATTGCTTCCACCACAGTCCATAATATTATTTACACAAAATGGGGGGTCTACACATTTCCAAGGTACAGAAATCCACTTTGAAGCCAAGTATAATTATTGTTTGCTGTCAAGTAATGGACTTAATTTATCACGAGCAATCCAGTGATCCTGCAATAGACACACGAGCATGAGATGAGGCTAGTCCTGTTGGATAATAAAGACTTGACATTCTCTCAAACAGGATTAAACGACTGCGCAAAGACACACTATAATATGCAGCCAGTCCTGTCGATAATTAATTTAGATGATATCTTTGCCAAATAGTCAGGCAATTTGCTCTCTCTCCGCAAACAGGAAGTACGGGCACTGCGTATTATACTGAAAGACGGCTTAATTATCATCATTATTTAACAAGTGCTTAATCTGCGGTGGATTCCATTAATATAATGGTTAATAAGAACATCTTGGATAAGGCATGGTCGGTCTTGAAGATAATGATAGTAGAAAGATTCCCGTAGAATATTACTTGCTGGGGTGCTGTAGTTTTTACGAAATTAGTAAAACAATCACACACAAATAACTGTCTTCTCGGTTTTAGCATGTGACACGTATTTACCAGTTATGGTGTTTTATCATGATGCTAAAATAACTTTCGTCTTACTGAGATGAACATTATTTTTGTGACTCTTTTTACCCCTTTTTAAAAAAACTACAGCACCCCAGCTAGCAAGTAATATTTAAGTGATGCTTTCTACTTTCACTTTCTTCAAACCGTGTAAGCTGAATGTAAATCTGTGGACATTGTGCTTTGTGTCCTACAAAAAGTACCCAAATCCTTTAAGGTAAAGTCATGCCATGTGAGAATCTTAATCATGTTTGCCGCCATTTTGTCTACTCCACGTTTTTTATATTAGCCAAACGAATGATCCAGACTATATAGTCCAGCAGCGGTTTGAATCCATCGATAAAGAACATAGGTCATCCATGGACGCTCAAGTTATCCCTTAAATACACCAAATCAATAGTAAATTCCCTTGCTTAGTAGACCATCGATAAACTAAAGCGTTTATGCAGAGAAAATACGTACATAAAAACATGTGCACTGTACTTTATACATCTTATAATATTTAAGCTAATGAATTAATTAAACAACACATCTATAAATAACGTCAACAGTATTTGTGAAACAAGCTCAATTGAGCCCGATGTTGGGCATTGATACTGTGTTTCACTGTTTGGATGGAATCTTGGGAATTTTTTAATCAGTTGAGGTTTGCGGTAGCACCAATAATGTAAATCTATTTTGAGTAGTGTTGGTTCTGAAAAGAACCGTTGGTTGACAACTCCAAATAACTCTTTAGATTTGTATCGGGGGAGGGGGCGACTTATGTATACAAGAGGAAGAGTGTACTATTTCAAATGTCCACAGATTTACAATAAACTTAAAAAGTTTGAAGATAGTGATAGTGGGAAGCTTCCCTTCAAATATTACGTACTGAGGTTCTGTGGTTTTTGAGAAATGAGTAAAACAAGTCACACAATAATTTTCGTCTCAGGAAGGTTGACAATTATTTTAGCATGTAAAATCCCATTAACCAGTTATGATATTATACCAAAACCATAGCATAACTGGTTAATACGTTTTTACACGCTAAAACTGAGACGAAAATTATTTGTTTTACTAATATCTCAAAAACAACAGCACATCAGTGAGTAAAATTTCAAGGGAAGCTTTCTACTATCATAATCTTCGAATGTAAGTTTAATGTAAATCTGTTGACATTGTGTTTTGTGTTAGGAAAAGGTACATAGACCCTTTAAAGTATGGGAACATAGGGGACCCTCTGACATGGTTTGAATAAGCTACATAACTAGAAATACACAGGACTTTATTGAAATTAAAAACTGCATTCAGGGAAGATGTTTGGGTATACAGAGCATGCGCGGACTTTTTTTAGTCATGGTTATTTATGATTGTAATGTGACGTAGGAGCGAGGATGGTTGAAGTAGGAACGGATGTCTAACATTACGTTGGGGGAGAGCGTGTAGTGTCTTCATTCATCTGTTTTCCCCGTATGATATGCCCAGATAATAAATTTTTTATTAGGCCTAACACAGTTAATTTAGAATTTCGGGATGAATTGTTATCAGATTGATAGCGATTATTTTCATTTCTATAGCAATGCCGCGGGGGGCGGGCGGGGGGAGGGGGGGTGAGGGACAGCGCGTACCATTCAATTCATTAGGGCCGGATAAGTCAATGTTCTCGTGTTACTTTAATTTGCCACCTTTGGTAATTGTCAAAAATCGGTATTCTCTTTTGCAGCATATGCAGAACATAGCAAACCTATGAACATTTTGCTAAAATTGGTCATCGAATTTGCAAGAGAACACGCTTGTTGCCTTACTTTGTGTGCTTTCAGATACATAATTATTTGATCGAGAAATATTAAAATTACCACTTTCTCAAAAACACTACTTCAGATGGAGCCGTTCCTCAACAATGATTTATACCATTAACATCTCGTCATGGCTCGTTAGGCTACCAAGTAAGTTTTTATGATGACATTTTTCATGATGAGAATATTATGATTCTAAAAATCGTTTGGCTTCAGGATTTTTCTGTTCTCATTTTGATCTTCACTTTCAAATAATGACAACCTCCTGACTGCTGCCTATACTTTCTCTTTCCCATTAGTTCGGTGACAGTCGTTCGCGTTATCTCTTAAAACGAAATTGATGATCCAGAGATTTATTGTGTCCTTATGCTCTACAGAGAATAGCAAAGAATAGCAGAGTCACATTGGTGATGAAATGATAACATTTTGATGACTAGGAAAAGGCTTTTTATTGCAACCAATAATCGAGGTGACTTAGTACACGCTAATGATTACAAAAGACGTCTACACGCCACAAAAGGTTATCGTCTGGGCAAGGCCCAAGTGTGTCCATACGAACCTTTTTGCATTATACCCACTGCGCAAGCGCTAACCGTTGAATGGGATGCATTCTGGTCTAGCTAGCGATCAAACTTGATCGCTATGTAGCTAGACCATCATGCATCTCATTTCATCTCTAAATAATCGCGTACCGATTATTTGCGATATGGTTTTTCCAAAAATATAGTTTACAGAATGCAAGTTATTTATTAATTCAGTACTCCATTTTCACGGATGCAATTTCAAGAAATCAAAATCACATGACGATTAAATGCTATCTCTTGTTATCAATTTTATTATTGTTTACATGAAGTTTTACGCTCTTGACTTGAAACCAAATCCCAGAGAGAAACAGACAATCATGTAAATGATGGTCACTGCGTCACTTTTTACATTTAGTAGACATTCAATGACTTTAAAGAAAGATTTCATTTTCATTTTTACATTAAAAAAAAACAACCTTGATACGAGGACCGTAAACTTTCTTTTTTTGGTTTTAAATTTTAATATTTGTTGATGATCTTTCAGTACAGTATGAGCATACTCGTGAATAGACGAAGCCTATGATGTAAGTAAAATCATTTTAAAATAGACATGTCCTGTTTGTTTGCTTATATGCCATTCTATTTATTAATTTTATTTATTTATTGTTATTTATTTATTAATAGGCCTAATTGTTCTTTGAATTAAGTTTGATAGAATTTTTTTATGTATCTACTTCTACTTCGACTTTACTACTCGGCAAAGTCCCATGATGGGATATCACGCCAAGATTACTGTATCCGTATTTTTATATATTATTTGGGCCGTATTATTCTTTGTATAATAGATGTACAATTTATATTTTTTGTATGTTACATGTTAAAATATAATATCTACTTGTTCCCTTTTTCATGCACTCACCTGTAACCGATTATATTTCTAAAATTTCCTTCATCTTTGTTTTAATTTATTTATAACAAAACAGGCCCACTATTTTATTCTAAAACATTTTGAAATATCCCTGAATGTCTCAACTTTTGCTTAGAACTATGTTTATCACACAGCATGTACACACAGAAAAACAGATATGTCTTTAATATTATCGCTGAGTGAGGTCTTGATTTTATGTTATCCTTTTTATTGTATATGAGAGTACATTAGCAGGCGGAAGCAGAATGCAATCTCGCTGCACGATCGCGCATAATAGACGCTGAGCATGACATTCAATTCTAAATCAAGTAAGAATCATTCGAAGATAAATTGACGATCAAAGATTGCGTCCAAACCTTCCATTAGGAAGGGTCGCCTCGCCCGAGTTCCCCCAAAGAGAATCGCAGATTCGAGGAAATTGGATATTGAAGAACGACTCATCCCCATGTTCAGATAACGGTGTTGATATTGTCGACTCATGGATGGGTTAGGTACAAGGTACAACTGGGTAACATGAAGCATGAAGGGCTTTTGACAATCAAAGATGTCGTCCAAACCTTCCATTAGTAAGGGTTGACTCGCCCGAGTTCCCGAAAAGAGAATCACAGATTCCAGGAAATCGGATATTGATGAACGCCTCATGTTGCCCATGTCCGGATCGTGGTGTTGATGTTTTTCGACACATGTGTGGCTTGGGTACAATCATAGAGCAAGGGTGCAAGTTAGGTACAACTGGGTAAAATACAACATGAAAGGCTTTAGACGATCAACGATTGCGTCCAAATCCTCCATTTGGAAAGGGCCGCTTCGCCCGAGTTCCCCAAAGAGAATCACAGATTTGAGGAAATCGGATATTGATGATCGACTCATGTTGCCCAGGTGTTCGGCTAATGGTGTTGGTATTGTTGACTCATTAGTTTGCACTGTGGGTGGGTTTGGGTCCAAGGTAGCCTACAACTGTGAAACAAATAAAACATTTATGAAGGGCCTTGGGAAGCTCATTTTAAAAACATTAATAAATCATACATAATTAAATAGTTTAACATAATGAAGGACCTTGGAAAACTCGTTTGATGCATAGTTAATTAGCCATGAAGCTTAAGGTTTGGAAAGCTTATTTAAATACATTAGTACAAAGTGGTAGCTAAACATTTATGAAGGGCTTTGGAAAGCTGATTCAATTTGTTGTTGCTAGTAATAAATCTCAAAGGAAACTGACTGGGTAAAAATTAACGAAACAAATTGGTTTGAATAAAGACAAATCTTACTACAGCGGAACCAAAGACATTCGGAGTACTGTGCCCGGCACTCTACCAACTGAGCTATAATTCTGGTTAAAGGGAAGGTACACGTTTGGTAGTTACTCAAAACAAATATTAACTTAAAAACTGACTTGGTAACGAGCATTTGAGAGATGTTGATAGTATTAAACATTGTGGGAATTGACTCCCTCTGAAGTAACGTTGTTTTTGAGAAATCGGTAATTTCTCACTAACATAATAAAAGACTTCTAGCTAGAAGTCTTTTATTCCTATCTGAAAGCACACAAATTCGTCCAACAAGGGTTTTTTTTTTCTTTCATCTTTTTCTCGCAACTTCGATGACCGATTGAGCCCAAATTTTCACAGGCTTGTTATTTTATGCTTATGATGGGATACACCAAGTGAGAAGACTGGTCTTTGACACAAACGTGTACCTTCCCTTTAAGCGCCGGCACGTTAATCCGTAGTTCACTGGTTCAAGTCCCGCTGTGGTCAATTTGTCTTTATTTAAACCCAAATTAAAAACATTAAAACAAACACATAGACTTAATAGCCAAGCAAGTGCCAACCATACACTTTTTGAAAAGTTGTAAATTTGTAAATTGTACGCAAATACAAAAGGTTTGATCCAGTTGAAATGTGATCCAAACTAAACCTAGAAAATTAAACATGATTGCAGACATTCATGAACTTGTTACTATAACCTACTAACCTTGTGTATATACAGACCATACAATTAACAGTGTTCATTTGAAACTTTCTGATCTGAGCTTTGAATGCCATTTTGATTGACAGATGGAAATAACGCTATAAGTCTGTGCATTTTTTTTTTAGCAAATTGTTGTGGATGTCCACCATTTTTACAACGTTCGAAGGGTACCCAAATCTATCATAAAGTTCGAAAACACACGAGACACATTCTGAAGAATAATGCAAAGCATCTTTCTCGTAAAGTGGTATAATGTCTGAGATATAATAGTTTGGCATTTGATGAGATTGTACCTTTGATGATACAAATATGTTATGATCGTACAGTCACAGTATATCATGGGAAAGATATTTCCCTACAGGGCCATCCATCCCAGATATTTTGTTCTTTGAAAATATTTTACGAAATGGCAGCCATTCTCCTTTTTTTTCCTAGTTCAAATCTGCGATGTTCATCGTAGCTTAATATCTTTCACGTGGCATACCTGAATGTGTGCTAAATTCCATGCTTGTATTATAACCAATTGCACATTCCCCCTAATAATACCCCTGTCTGCCCACTGGACAATGTTTCTATTGACGAGTGAACATTCATGTAACTATGCTACATTGTTATTAGCGATATTTATGGCCACCTTTTTTTGTTTACAAACTCCGACACCAATTTACATTTGGCAGTTTTTCGTATCAGAAAAAAAAAATGACAACATGCTTGGCATTATAATTTACCCGTTCTAATTGTTAAGCATTTCCTTTTTGTAAAGATGGTTTTGTTTTTGTTTTTTTGGCTTGCACATTTGCTTAATATAAATATAAACAGCATTTGTATTGAACGATAATTAGTTTATTTTGTATGCAGTGAGTAGGTCTTGATGACTCTTCTTAAAAATGCACTGGTTCGACAGTTGAGGGCGCTATGATATGAAATCACAATCGGTGATTCAGCCATTAAAGAGAAGGCGTATAACTCAATTAATGGCAATATATACTTTTGATTAGAAGCCTACAGCAGCTTTATGTATTCTGGTGGGCAGTACACATACCTTATGTCATTTGGAGTTGTAGATTTCCTTGCATGAAGGCCACGTAACCGAAATATACTAACAAACAAAATACAGTGGTGCAGGAAAATATACCCGGTCATAATAATTAGAACACAAGTACAAGCGTTATAAAAGTAACAACTGAACAAGTTTTGAGACTCGTCCTTTTTTCATAACAACAGTTGATTAAATGTGAGCTTATGTTTTTTTCCACTAAGGCGGTACGGAAGTCGTGCTTGCAGAAAGTCCAAGCTATGTGACTCTTCGTGTCTGTTATTAAGACTTTGTCACAGGTCACCCTTGCATAATCTCAGAACGCCAAAAAAAGTATGCACCAAAAAGGGATCCGTCAGTAATACTCTCAGATATAACATTTGCCTTATTTAAAGAAACACGTTGCCTTGGATCGGACGAGTTGGTCTTTGAAAAGTGTTTGAAACCGTTTGTTATGAAATGCATATGGTTAGAAAGATATTTTAAAAGTAGAATATAATGATCCACACAACTAACACGGTCGGCCATTTATGGGAGTCAAATTTTTGACTCCCTTAAATGGTCGACCGTGTTAGTTCGTGAAGTAAAAGGAAAACCACGCAATTTCGAGGCAAGTTTGTGTGGATCATTGTATTCTACTATTAAAACATCTTTCTAACCATATGCATTTTATAACAAACGGTTACGAACGCTTTTTAAAGACCAACTCGACCGATCCAAGGCAACGTGTTCATTTAAGGCATCGCATGTAAACTCAAATATTTACCGCAAACATAAAGTCCATGTCTGCGTCACGCGTGATGCTCAAAAAGTTATTATAGGAGTCATGTAATGATAAATGTAGAACGATTGGACACTTATTTGCTGAAGCGTCGTTTCCAAACTGAACGTTCCCGCCCGTTCGTCCCAACGAAACAAGGTCGTGTCACGGAGGGCAAGGTTGTGTCTAAGCCTACATGGATTCGTCCATGTTGTTTCGATTTAGACTTCAGAGTGCGGGGGTGGATGAGTTTTCATGTTAGAATCTATGTGTGTGAGCAATGGTTAATATAACATTTGAAAGCAGTTCGTTCGTGCATTGCCTCAAGTTTTCAATTAAATGAGAATGACAAATTTAACTGAGTGATTATATTTTTCGACACTCATTAACATTCAAGATGTTTAATGTTCGCATTAATTACAATCAGCTATGAACTTACATAAAAGATGCACCGTAAGTGACTGTTGCCACACATCTTGAGATATTAGGATGGCCAGCATGATAGTAGATTGAATGGAACCAAAATCCGCAGCATTTTGTTTCTCAAGGGTGCATTGTTAAAGACAGTGTACACTATTGGTAATGGTCAAAGACCAGTCTTCTCACTTGGTGTATCTCAACATATACATAAAATAACAAACCTGTGGAAAATTTGAGCTCAATTGGTCGTCGAAGTTGCGAGATAATAATGAAAGAAAAAACACCCTTGTCACACGAAGTTGTGTACGTTTAGATGGTTGATTTCGAGACCTCAAATTCTAAATCTGAGGTCTCGAAATCAAATTCTTGGAAAATTACTTCTTTCCGAAAACTACGTTAATTCAGAGGGAGCCGTTTCTCACAATGTTTTGTACTATCAACCCTCTCCCCATTACTCGTTACCAAGTAAGGCCTTATGCCAATAATTATTTTGAGTAATTACCAGTAGTTTCCACTGCCTGTAAAGACATGAGGTTACTGAGTTGTTCATCTACACACCCTAACTAAAACGCCACCCCAACCTAAAAGTATTCAATTAATGGAAACCACAATGAGCCTGCTGGGCAAAATTCTGTCCCGACCTTAAAGAGACAGCATGCAGTTCCCATGTTCACACATGGAAGGTATTTGACAAAACCCACATAGTGCTTCGTTTACCATTCACCGAGGCAGCAGACTTTCTTTAGTATTAGTGTGTGCATAAGGCAGTGATGTAGTCTTAGAAACTTAAATGTCAAACGCATACGATTAGCATATCGCACAGCACGGGTCTGTTACCCGCCGGATCGCAGTGCACAATGCAAACCATTTCCACGGAGTCGTGAACCAGACTGTGGAAGCTGCGCAAGATATTGCTCAAGATAACTCGCCTTTCTTTCAACTATAGAAACAGCAACTTACAGCGTTGATAGTTACACGAGAATCATTAAAACAATCGTGTCTAACCGCCAAAGGCCAAACTTGCACCAACAAAAACAAGACCAAGAGCCACACAAACCAAAAGCACAAGCACAAGCACATAAGCACATAAGCACATTGGCAACGACAGATCAACAATGACAGCGACAATGGCAACCTCATCCACCACCACCACAACAGTAACAACCACAATCACACAATTTATGTTTCAAATTTGACAAACGATACAAAAATTTTGTATTATTTGTCGTTTTCCACCACATACTCACAATATTTGCAACTGTTGTTTGGGTATACAAGCTTGTAGGGCGAAGAAAATAAACAAATAGTTGTAAAAATTGTTTGGAAATAAGGTTTTTTTTTAGTTCGTAATTTTCACTGTGTGAGCATCGGTGAACCATAGAGAAATACAGTCCTCCTATGGGTCTCTCGACTCCCCCCTTGTGCAAACAATTATGACGTGTCTCAGTTTGCTAATTCCTCAAGAAGTAACACTAACAGTGGAGGTGGAGAACAACATTCATGTCGCTTCACCCAAGAGTTCGCCATCCTGTCTCATATTCCCTGGAGGCGTACATTGTTACTAATGTAATGGTAAACAGACATTTTAATGGTTTATTGTATCCAGTTTTTATTCATTTTGTAAGGTAACCTTGGTTTTTAAATGCCAATTCTTTTAGTTAAACGTCATAGCTGTTTCCGGTTCTTCCGTTTTTTTTTTAATGAAATTGTGTCGTCCAACTATTGTTTTTTTAAACCACGGCTCCGGACTTCGGATTCGGTTTGGCACCTTCTGCCTGATTGAAGTCCCGTACCCAAAGTATATGTTTTCAAAATGACTTACGGAGCCAAAGTAGGAGCCAAGTCATAAGTCCAAAACACCCTTACTGTCTCACTTCGAGCCACGCGTGACGGACCTCTATCTACGAATCAAATACGGCGAATCAACAGTAGAAGACTCATTTGCCATACCTCAATTACTGTCCAACAATATACAATCCCAAAACGGTATTTATAAGATCTGACATCAAAATGACAATCCCTTTGTGGCATTTTTATAGTGCCAGTTAAGCTCTAAAAAATATTGCCAGTCTAATGAATGCGTCTCTATTATACATTAAAATTTATTCCGTGTGAAAAGAAAGTATTTATAACGGAAGTCTGAAAGATAAGGCTTAGAATACATGGAGTAGGCGTTGGCCTATACAAGTTTGGTAATTTGCATATTCAATTTTGAGATGCTGTAAATAATATTGAACGTTTAAGAGAATTTTTTACTCTTCCCTTTCGAGCGCCCGAAATCACACCTGGATACACAGAAATTATGTCCACGTTTTGTATTTAGCTTTTTGGAAAACGCATACAAATATTTTCCTTCTTAATTTAAATTAAAACGCGTTTCCCCCTTGCACCATATACAGCGACCATCCACCCGTTAGTTCTGCTTGTCGACTATGATGCACAAACTAAAAAAAGTTGCGTTCCCCGAAGAGGCTTGGGCCTACAGTATTAAAACAATGTGATATCCTTTTTTTTAAACCAAAAATTAAGAAATCTTGTTTTTCGTCCATTATATCGAAAGAAAATGTAAGCTGTTTATTGTCTTATGTATAGTTGGAACATAGCTCAATTTGTCATATATAGAGTTTTAACATAATTAATTTGTGCAATGAAGATTATATAAATTCTTGCTTAGTTTAAACAGGGATGGCTTCAGCCGATGAATCACGAGAGAGAACAAAAATTATAAAAAATAAGTCTCAATATGCCCAGCCTTGATTCATACTATTTCACAGATATTTTTATTTTTGTTTACACAGATTTTTGCTATTTATTTTTTACTTTACTGTTACACTTAGACCTATAACAGTGTTTATCTTCTCAAAATACACCAACAAACAAGAACACATAATTTTATTGAATTAAAGACTGCCCTTTGTCAAATTGAGCTATTGTGATGCATATTATTTCCCAATACATACTTATACCCACAAGTGAGGAAAAAATACAAATCCCTAACTCAATTACAGTTATGCGAAATGTAATTTTACTTCGTACTCTTTCAGAGCGAAATTTGAACAATGATGTCATCGGAAATAAACAACAATTGGACTGTAAATTCCAATGGGGAATTTATTTGCCAGTCATAAAGTCAAACTCAATGCCATTTTGATTGAAGATACATTCAAATTCAGGAATGAACTGAAATTTCTTTGTACAGACCATTATTATTTGAAATGCGACGACATCGGACATACACTGAAGGGTATCACACACAGTGACATTTTACAGCATTTAACGTGAGGTTAGAGACTTGTCTTTTATTCCCATTTCATGAGGACTCTATCCATTGAAATATGACGGGATCGCAAGACTAAATTTGAGCTCTTTAAAGAAATGCATGACACTGCAGCTGTGTATGTTCCTCACAGGAACTCATTGATGTTCGCAGTCGGTATTTGCAGAGCAGAGAAAACGCCCCCAGCGGTCACACATTATCTCTATTTATCAACTACAGTTGCAGGGAGTCCAGCCAATATCATACCTCACATTGCTCCAAGCACATTCTCGCAAAGCGGTGGCTAGAAATTGTTATTTTCTTTGACAGGTCCCCGCTAGTAAGACGAAGTGCTGACTAAAGTCTGGGCATTGAACCATTGAGATATGAAACATGGAACATTTAAATGTACAACAATTAGGGTTTGATTTCGAATAATTGAGATAAAAAGAGCTGTAAATTGAGTGTTGGGGCGACAATGGAGTTCGGTTACTCACTTTTCCTCGGGTTGAACGCTATTGGGCTGGGGCTGTTAAAGATCGAAATATGACCCAGCCAATATAAATAGAAATTGCTTGTGAGACATGTGTTGTTGGATGTATTGATTTACTTTTGTCTGGAGACATGCAGCCACGAGTTATACAATACCACATTTATCGAACTTTTTATTCCCATCTCATTTCAAATCGTATGGATCTCAATTGTAATTGAAGTGGGGGCCCCTAATGTTTATGACCATTAAATATGTAAAGAAACTGTGAAAATGTCAGCAAATTTAAAAAGGTGTTTGTGGAAGTGTCGTTTTTGTCTTTGTTTTGTTTTTGCATGTGGGTGTGGCTTCACGCTAGGGGTTATTCTTCATGCCATAAAGTGATCGATTGAGACCATCAATCATCTGCCAGTTTCCAGTGAAAGCTAATACAGGAATAGAATAGAGAAATATTATCCTGAATTCTTAAAGGCACTGGACACCTTTGGTAATTGTCAAAGACCAGTATTATGACTGGGTGTATCCTAACATATAGGCCATGCAAAAAATATTCTGACTGGGTGTATCCTAACATAATTATAGGCCATGCAAAAAATAACCAATTAATCTGTGCAAATTTGGACCCAATTTGTCATCCAAGTTGCAAGAGAAATTAAAGGGAAACCTTGTTGCACATTATTATTGTGCTTCCAGTTGGCCTAACAAATATATTAAAAAACTTCAGACCTGAAGCCTTGTATTATTGCTTTAGTAAGAGGGAGCCGTTTCTCACATTGCTGTTTACTATCAACAGCTCTCAAATGCTTATTACCAAGTAAGTGTTTATGCCTACAATTAAAATACATTAAATACAAGGTATATTTTCGCTTTAAGTAGCTGGTTCGCATTGAAATATTCAATTTGTATTTTAGCGGATGAACACAAACTATTGGGTTGTAATTTAGTTTTGTTCACTGTTCGATGAATGTAATTACTCGATTAACATTTAACAATTTCACGCGCAGAGTTTTACGCGGCTTCGGGCTATTGAGGTAATCTCCATAAGTGACTACTCCATAAGTGACTAAGTTGAAGTGAAGATTTTAGGCTTATAAGTACCCGGTATTTAAAGGCACTGGACACCATTTTTTAACTAGCATAAAAACTTACTTGGTAACGAGCAATGGAGAGCCGTTGATAGTATAAAACAGTGTGAGAAACGGCTTCCTCTGAAGTAACTTAGTTTTTGAGAAAGAAGTCACTCAGATTAAAATACTTCAGACCTGTAACCTTTTCAGGCATCTGGTGTTTTCTCTTTGATTATTTTCTTGCAATGACCAAAAAGACAAAATGAGCCTAAATGTTCTCAGATTTTATTTTATGCATAATGTTGCGATAAACCAAGAGAAAACACTGGCCTTAGAAAATTTTACCAAACGCGTTCAGTGCCTTTTAAGAGTTAAAGTAAGAAAACTAAACATTAAATAGTATCCGAACTGAGCGAAAACCGAGACAGGGGTATGTAGCAGCAACGTCATGGCTACCATGGCAATTTTTATTCAATTTGAAGAATTCCAATTGAATTTTCCACACTGTGATAAAAATACAAAAAAGGTACATTTTCAGTCTTTATTGGTGCCTTGAAATGACTTGTCAATTGGTCGAACGAAATTCGAGTCAAGTGAAACGCTGCGAGGCTTTTTTGACAATCTTCATTGCTTTCAAAATGAAGAAAACAAATCCAAACTTCTCCATGGTTATTTATGAGCATTGAATCATCTCTTGCCTCTGTAGTCAATAATCGGCATCAATGTTTTCGTGACTAGAGATAAGTATTACATTAAAGTGCTGTTTCTGTATTGAATGTTAGCAACAACAGACTACCACAATAATGTAAACCCCTCTATAGCGGAAGAATAAGGAGTTGCTTATCATTACTGAAGTAATACACAGGACAACACAAATGTAAGGTTTAAATCCAAAAGGCAAACGATGGCAAACAAAAACCCTTAATTTATAGCGCCTTCACCCTGACAGCGAATGTGATGTAGTCCTATCGCTTGATTGGTGATGTCACGCAGGGGTCGATTTACGGCCGACTGCATTCACACCCTGTTCAAGTTTTAAACAGTATATATGGATGTTTATTTTTCAATTAAATCAACGTACGCAGTCGAGAATCATTATTTTAAGGCAGTGGACACTATAGTGGTAATTACTCAAAATAATTATTAGCATAAAAACTTACTTGGTAGCAAGTATTATGGGTATCTGTTGATAGTATAAAACATTGTGAGAAACCGCTCCCTCCCTCTGAAGTGACGTATCTTTCAAGAAAGAAGTAATTTTCTACGAATTTGATTTCGAGACTTCAGAATTAGAATTGGAGGTATCGAATTCAAACATATGCAAGCACACAACATCGTGTGACAAGGGCGTTTTTTCTCTTCATTATTCTCGCAACTTCGACGACCAGTTGAGCTCAAATTTTCTCAGGTTTGTTATTTTATGCATATGTTGAGATACACCAAGTGAGAAGACTGGTCTTTGACAATTACCACTAATGTCCAGTGTCTTTAAAAATAATATAAGGCTATCTCCTGTTAAAATATACTGAAGATTATGAGTTTCGGCGTTTGTTCGTTTTATCATGAGCGTGAGTTCAATAACATGCACACTATACACCAGCCAGCCTAGACATGGAAATGTATGGATTATTCACCATGAAGACCTGAAATTATTCACATTCTAACCTTTGGAAATATTCTCCTTGGAATCAAGGTGTTTTGAATTAAAAAAAAAACCGCTAAACACTGATGGTGTCTCTTTCATGATGTGTTGAAGTCTACGTGACATGGAAATGTACTGAATGTTACTGAATCTTGTGTTAACGAAAAATCATCTGATAATACAGTTCCTTTGAAAAGTCACGGCCGTTCCAAGTGAGAGGAGCTGTTTAAGAAAACGGAAATAATGAGCATTGACTTGCAAATTTAAAAGACGAAACTGTCTCTAAATGGGTTTGAATCGACATCGGAAAGTGCTTATCAAACCAACTCAATTCAGGAGCAAGATATACTCACTGCTGGGAATTCTATGGTTAGCTTCTTACCTCGAATATTGATTGGTGAATTGGGCCCAGAAACACACGGCTGTATTGTAAATCTAACTAAAATTTACCAACTTTTAGCGTGATTTTTACCCTTTTTGACACCTTTTTATGTGTATTAAAACTCTCTTTAGAATGCACGTCAGTGAATAAATGTCACTTACAATACAAACTTTGAAGGTCAAAGACGTTAAGGCAAATTCTGAATTACAATATTTTCTGATCTTTATAATGTTAAAGGCAGTGGACACTATTGGTAATTACTCAAAATAATTATTGGCATAAAACGTTTCTTGGTGACGAGTAATAGGGAGAGGTTGATGGTATAAAACATTGTGAGAAACGGCTCCCTCTGAAGTGCCGTAGTTTTCGAGAAAGAAGTAAATTTCCACGAATTTGATTTCGAGACCTCAGATTTAGAACTTGAGGTCTCGAAATCAACCATCTAAACGCACACAACTTCGTGTTTTTTTCTTTCATTATTATCTCGCAAGTTTGATGACCGATTGAGCTCAAATTTTCACAGGTTTGTTATTTTATGCATATGTTGAGATACACCAGCTGTGAAGGCTTGTCTTTGACAATTACCAATAGTGTCCAGAGTCTTTAAAACGCTCTTAGAATGCACGTCACTGAATAAATGTCACTCATAATACAAACGTATAGAAGGTCAAAGATGTTAAGGCAAATTCTGAATTACAATATTTTCTGATCTTTATAATGTTAAAGACATTTCTTGTAAAAGGGAATTCAAAATTCTCAATACATATTCATTATTGACACGGTATTGGGTGAATTGTATGTATAAATCCATCATAAATACATTGATAACAAAAATTACAAAGTACAGGATTTGAAACTTTGCATGGTGGAAAAACAATATGGAAAGGTTTGCGGTAGCACCATGTAATGACTATCTTTGTGTTCTGAAAATAACTGTTGGTTTCAACTCGACGTTCTGATCTTTATAATGTTAAAGATTGACAAATTATGGATTACCTCCAGATCTCTTTATTTGTTTTAATGTGTCAATCAAATGGATTATATTTAAAGATTTTACTTTGATTAAACCCCTAACATATTATAACCTTCTTTCCCCTAACACGTCAGAAAGAAATCCGAACAGAAAATAATCATGAGGCCCCATTAAGCCGCGCATTTACATTTCTCCGCTCTGGGCATACTATACCCATCTAGATTATTCACGCATATTATAACACGTCTGCTTGATTAATGCCTTCAACCAGTGCCTCTTTAATTTAGATCGCGCGGTTTCGTATTTCAAAAAATGTTTTCTGCATTTCATTTGATTATGCATGTCCATTATGTCCAAATTGGAAATAGTGGCCCCATGATCTTATTTGCTTTTTGGCGTGAATTATCATAGCCTGGGTTTAATGCTGCGTATACGGCGTTAACGTACGCTAATAGAGAAAAGTAAGAAACTACCAGGCTATGTAGTACGGGCTTTGAACCGAGCGGACGGGCAGACTCTGCGCACTAAAAAAGCAAAATTGCAGACGGAGGTAAAATGCTGAAAAGATTTGATGAATTGTGAAATGGCCGACTGAAGATAAGGCTCCAGGGCGCAGACGACATCTTCGCTCAGCCCCTTCGTCAAGAAAAAAATAATGCCGGCTAGAATATTTGTTTAAAACCCCGACAATATTTGGTTTAAATATGCGGGATGTGTTAAAACGGAACTGACTTTATGAGTAATGTATTATTGCATTCATTGACAGTGAGTGTGGAGAGCGGGGGTACACAGTCTACCGCAGCGGTCGGCCTTGCCTCGTGGGTCGCGCATTCAAAATGAGCCAGCATTCAATGTAGACATTTTCGTGCATCATGTGCAGGTGTTACTAGTCTGTCTGACGTGCGCGTCGCCTCAAAACAAAAAGTGCTGTTATGATTCATTCTACTGATTGTCTTCGCTCGAGAAGGATCAGGATGTTTTATGTTGCCGTGGTGTGCTTGAAATGACTCATCCGTTTCTACTGTCTTTCTCTCTTGTTCACGACAGGGACCATAAACGCATTGCCGAGAAACAAGCCGAGAAGCGGGAGCAGCAGCTGCTGGCCATTAGCGAGCAGACAGCCACGGCACTGTCGCATACAGAGGAACCCCCGACCAGGACATCTCGCTCCCTTAGCACACCAGGTCTCCTGCTTGAACAGAGGCGACCGTCTGCCTTCGCTCCTCCTCCACAAGCTATGGAGAGGCGCTGGACACGCGCCGGGCTCGAGTACCGCCATGAAGGAGGCGTGGTACACATACATAAATCGGAGGACAATGCTCCGGACTCTGGAGACTCCGACTCCAATATTGCGTACAAGCGTCATCATGATAGCGGTGAGCCACCGATATCACCAAGGGGCAAATCAACCCCTGGAACAAAACCAAAGAAGCTTCCATGCGTACCGCCTCCGCAGGTCCAAATTCAGGTGTCTTTGACCCCACAGAGCGACTCCAACGGTGACACGACGTCAGTGGAAGAAGTGACCGTTACACCGAAACCCGTAAATGTATGCACATCGGGTGACGGGTCCCGAACTCAGACTGTAACGGAGATATCAAGTAACGAAGGAAGTAGTAACGTCACTAAGACCACTAAGGTGGCTGCGGACTGGGTTTAATGATTGTATTGGTCACAGCAATTCTATCAGATCAGACTATGAAACTGACAAAATCTTCGATGGGTTATCTATGGAGTTCATTCAAAGTACGCCAGCTAACAACCAAGTTGGATTATGTTAAAAGTAACCTACTGTCTTCACTTCATTATGCATTATGACCATTCGGACTCAAACCAGTTTTACATAATAATGCAAAATAAACGCTTCAGACTTCAATCTGTGAAAAAAAAAAAAAAAAAAAAATCCAAAACGAAAATGTAACAGATTTTTGAGGTCGAATCTACTTCCCCTGACAATGAGTCAAGAAGAATCATCGGTTTTTACTTAAAGCTTCGCTTGGAATTGAATGTAATTATCATCGATCCAGTATTGGGCCCGTCTGGCTATTCCGCCGCAATGGAGCAATCGTCATGGACAAAGGAAAGATGCACAAACTACACTGGTTACATCGTACATCACGGTCGGGGATGCGGCGTAAGATGATGCCTCTATATTTACGAGCTGAGCATCATTATGGTTGAAAGACTGCATATTATGGAGATGAGGGTTAGACCATGGAGGAAGAAACCTCCATGGTTAGAGCTTGTCGTATTTAAATTAACCCAACCTTTATAACGATTTATACAGTGATCAGTGGGGACTGAAGTGGCTTATGGTTGTGTGCCACGTGGGTTGCGTCAGCCATTTTGAACGACTTCGTTCTGTGGTCTCGTTGACGCTGTCTGGCAATGGCGTGATGGCTTCGGCTATGTCCCTGGACAATGGTCATAGCCAAAGTCACCCAAAGTCGGACTTAATTTTACAAAATAAAACTAGCGAATTGATGTGGAAAGCTATGGCTGTGATGCGATGATTTGATTCAAAGTATCAGTAGCCCAAAAATATTACAACTTTGCGTCCGCAAAAATTCATAATGATAATGTGTGTCTATTACTTTGTCCGTCTCCATCAGCGTAGCGTGTTAATATGCTAAAGGTGCATTTCCGCATACACAATTAATGAATGCAACTTCAAAACGTGCTTTAAATAATGGTAAGAGTGCACTCTTTAACCCAGCCGGTTGTTTCTTCTTGTAGAATGAGATTACGTTTTGCTCTATCGACGAAACACTAAAGGCACTGGACACTATTGGTAACTACTCAAAATCATTGTCTTTTTGTTAGCATGAAAACTTACACGAGCAATGGAGCCGTATGAAACATTGTGAGAAACGGCTCCCTCTGAAATAGGAATTTTTTCACTCAAATAATAAGACTTCAGGCCTGAAGAATGATTTTAAAAGGCATCTGAAAGCACACACATTTTGTGCAACAAGGGTGTTTATACCAGTTGAGTCCAATTGAGTCCACAGATTTGTTATGCCTATGTTTTACATGTGTTGGGATACACCAAGTGAGAACACTGGTCTTTGACAATAGTCAAACGTGTCCAGTGCCTTTAAAGATGTAGCAAGTTTATATTACATATGAATCTATCTATCTAATCAAACAAATCTAATCAAACAGTGTAGTTTTGATTGAGATAGATGAAAATTGCTTTATAATTACAAGTTCTGTTTCACAGGGTTAGCATTTCTAACCTAAACTAAACTGCAAACAACACGTCGAAAGACCAGTTTATGCCCTTTTCTCTGTTAAAGCTTTTGTTCTAATGCATTATCAACTAAAACATCATACATTTATTGCTGGCATGTTTTTTTGGCAAAAGTAAATGCTTAGAGAAATAAAGCCAAAGTTAAAACATTCACCGATATCTCCAAAATGATATCTTTTTACTTTGCTAACAACCTTATGAGTGCTTTAATAGTATGCACATCGGTGGTATTTGATATTATCAAAGCGCTACTTTTTCTCACTATAACTTGCTGATCTCCTTATAATATAATGTGCAAATGCTATCGTTTGTATCTAAAAAATCATGATTTGAATCCTATTATAATCCTATATTAACCCTAGGAACAAGTTCGTGGAATTCTATAGGATAATTTATAGGATTCTATGGAAAGGTTTTTCGTCACTTCCTATAATAGGATTTATCTATGATTCGATTATTTGTTGTAGATTCCTGAGTGATTTGTTTTTTGTTTTATATAAAAGGGATCATTAACATTATTGTAAGAGTACTATCCCAGCCTTGTGTAGGCCTCGTATTTTTTATTGTGTAGACAGTTACAAAAAGAATAACATTCCATTATAGCCAAACATAAACTATTTGGGAGCCATTTTGTTCCTTCAAAGCAAACACTTCTAGCTATAGACAGTTACAATACAAGCTTTGTACAGTATGGCACTCTTGCTGGTTACCATTATGGCTTTCATGCTAATAAATGAAGATAGATTTGTGCGTTTAACTCTGGGAAAAAAAACCTGGATGACTTCGAAACACCAGTTAACATGACTCCGGATTTCCAACATTGATTTGAAAAGGTCACCAAGCGTGTGTTGAATGCACGTATCGATGTGTCCGTCGGTGTTTTGGACACTTTCTCTCTGCGGTCGCAGAAGTCAGACATGTTGATTTAGCGTTTATTTCTTCGGCTGGGTGACATAACTTACATGCACTCCGGACGTCTGACATTTCTCCATCCTCTAAGAGGTTGAAAACAACAGCACTAAATCGCCCACGCTTTCATAAGACACAGGTACATCTTTGACAACACATTGACAGATTTAACGGGAGTGTATTAACCGAAGGCATATTTTGTGCAAAACTGCTTCTTGAAGCTTTAGGCATACCACTACTTCTCTTTGAAGTAAAATCGATACCGCAAAATAGTATTTTCCGAGAGCCTGTCGGTATCGTAACAAGCAGGCATGTGGATGTTTTCAAACTCCTGTATTACGTCATAAATATTTTTAAGCTCCATGCTTGGCGGTAGTTAATGCTAACTGTCTCTAATCAATTTCTGAAATAAAAAGGAAAACATTATTGACGATACTTCCCTTTTTGTTAAGTTATGCATGAGCACGATGAACAAATTTGTTCATTCGAAACAATGTACTGCTTTTGTTACACACATTGTTTAACAGGATCATCTGTCTTCTCAGTGTCTTAAATATTTTGTACCTTCTAATTTATCTAGTATGGTTTGATGATAACGCGTATAATAGTCATCAAAACGGATAGATTGAAATGTTGATAATTATACAAGATTGACTCGTAAGATTCGCAGTATGTTTTTGCAGATCTGCTTCGATTAGAAATAGCAAATGGCATCACTATAAATTTTGTTTTAGCAAAAACAACACATCAGAAAAACTTGCCGAGGTGTTATTCTTTGACAACGAAATAACATTGAAATCTGCCTTAATTAAATTTGTATTTTGTGTTTTCTACGGGACGACCTATTTTAAATTTAGATGCCAGTCGTTTCTCAAACACCTCACAATTTCCTTTTACACCAAGCAATAACTTTTTTAATCAACGCACGTGGGACTCAAATTCTAGTTTATTTCGGAAGTTCAAAACGACTGATTGTTTTTCACCTGAATAACTTGATCAAGTCTTCTCGATCAAACCAAGGAATGACCAATGGCACAATCAAGTTAACCATCAAAACAAGAGGCACTCTCGCTTGAGTGGTTCCTAGTGGAAAATTTAATAAAAGGTGGGCTGAGTTAGTAATGGTCTTGACGGTCAACACCTCTGGGCCGATTTGTTTATTTATATATTTTGTTCGAGCTACTATGCAGAATATTTCACTGATTGCAAGTTAAAGTTCAGATCAAAGTATAAACTGGTTAAACCGGTTACGTTAAAGGTTGGTCTTTAGTAACGTTCAGTTGTTTAAATACAGTGGACACTATTGGTTTTTGCCAAAGGCCAGTCTTCCCACTTGGTGTATCTCAACATAATGCACTCAACCACAAACCTGTGAAAATTTGAAGAAAAAACACCCTTGTCACACGAAGATGTGTGTTTTCAGATGCTTGATTTCGGGACCTATAATTCCGAGGTCTCGAAATAAAATTCGTGCAAAATTACTTCTTTCTCGAAAACTACGTTACTTCAGAGGAAGCCGTTTCTCACAATGTTTTATAACATCAACAGCTCTCCATTGCTCGTTACAAGTTAATTGTTATGCTAACAATTATTTTGAGTAATTACAAATAGTGTTCACTGCCTTTAATCCTGTAATATAGATACAATACAAGTAACATGTGAATGCATTTCAAAGGTTGTAGTATTATTGAGATATTGCTCAATTTCTAGAGTGGTTCTGTTCACGCAGGAAGAATAATCCGTGATTGGAATACACAATCTGATAAATATTTCATGCAAAAACATTTCTCAGATCGAAATATATTTGGAATCCCACTCTCTAAAACCACATTCCTTTTAATTGTTTCTCATAATGCCATACATTATCAACAGCTGCAGTGCTTCTTATACCAGATGTAATTTTTAATAGTCACTATTTTTGGAGTAGTTACCAAAGAACAAAGATGCACATTGTGGCAAACATTGAAAGAAATCACGTGATTCTGAAACTGGCAAAATATTGTCAGCAACTTGCTTAGCACAATGCTTAGCACCAATACTCACCCCTCTGGGAGCGTTTTCTTATTCCACTGAACCAGAGTGAAATGTGATATGAAATTGACCCTGTGTAGCTTAAGGGGATTATCTGCTGGGGGTAAATAAGAGATTAAGGACTCAACCAGAGGATTATTCCTGAACGCATTTCCCCAAACGGATTAAAATTAAATCTTGAAGGAACTTGTTGGGTTACGGAAGGTAAGGGGTGCATAAATCAAAACAATAAATGGAAAGTATATATAAAACGCATATGCAGTCAATCGTTTTCGACTTCAGTAAAATCTGTATGCTTTTCAGAAAATGTGTTGAACGATTTCTGGATTCAAAACACATCACTGGGGAATTTCCTTTCATCAACAACCAATGCTCTTTAATTGTCAATACACCCTCGATGTCGTCGAACCAATGCGTTCAATTTCACCGCAAAAACAAAGAGGCTTCAAGACGGTAAATTAATAATATCCCGACTACACCCGAGTTTGAGATTTTACTTGGGGCTATGAAATCATCCGTGTTATTTACAAACGAAATAGAGTCCACAGCGTTTAATTACTTTTGTTAGGTGAGAACACTTTCGGTTTTCCCGCCCTCAGCGTGAAATCGTCCGTAAATACCGTACTCCTTATGAAGTGTATACCTGAAACAGTTGATATGTCCTTTACGCAGACATAATAGGGCCTACAAAATTTCTAATTTTCTGAACTTTTATTTTATTAAAACATAATGAAGCAGTCATTTTTACTAGACCTATGGTGGGACTCGAGGGTTAATGTCACACATGCAGGGATCCCTTCCTGTACACTATAATAACTGTGTTTAAAGTTTAAACAAATATGTTGCACCCACTTTTTAAACATGTTTAAATGATAAACATATTTGGAAGTTGTAGCAATCAAACACACACAAGAATCTAAACATGTTTTAGGTTAAACATGTGAAAAAAATGGGTACAAAACGTATGCTTAGAAATGTGTTGAAAATCTGACATTGTTTCTATAGAGTGTAGTTATTATTCGTTACTCGCTGAAAGTGTTGAGTTCTCTAATGTTTGGTCCACCATTTCCAGAGCCAACCACTTCGGTATGGAGTTAGTTGTTGCATTAATTGCCATGCAATACTTATTGGAATGCAAACTGTTAAATTCTGGATCGGCTACACTGTGGGCCCATTGGATAATCACACATGATGTTATGACGTCATCTTTTATGTCTGGTCTGGCTCCTTGACTCCTTTAAAGAGACACGTTGTCTTGGATCGGGCGAGTCTATGAAAAGTGTTTGAAAGCGTTTGTTATAAATTGCGTGGTTAGACAGATGTTTTTAAAGTATAGAATAAAATGAGAAATTGCGTGGTTTTTCTTTGCGAACTAACACGGTCGGCCATTTTGTGGTCTCAAAAGTTTGACTTGTAATTTTCGAGGCATTTTTGTGTGGATCATTATATTCTACTTTTTAAAACATCTTTCTAACCATGCATTTTATAACGGTAGGCTAACAAACGCTTTTCATAGACCAACTCACCCGATCCAAGGCAACGTGCCTATACATCTTTTTCATATAGACGCTATAAATATAATATGAACAACAAAGTAATCTATAATTATTTGACGGTCTGAAGCATTCTTTCCTTGTGATGACAAAGGCTGTTAGATGATTTGTAGA